>NC_134358.1:47250237-47475237 GCF_048569485.1 Anomaloglossus baeobatrachus
TTGTGTAATGGGTTAATGTCAGTTTCTCCTTGCCAGTAGCATACCCATTACCTCTCCTAAGGTGATTCCGGGTTGGGACACACTACCAGTCCCTATATATACCCTCTTCTCACTGTAAAGGGTGCAAATTATAGTGAATCCTCATTCTGAGACTTGGCCTGGAGGTGGAAGGAGCTGTTGGAATCCTTGCTGTCTTTTGTGCTGTAGGCTGCAGCCCTGGTGCCTGACTGCAACCAAGAAGTTGGAGTTTATCCTTTATTTATTACTCTATTTGTCATCCTTCCTGGTGTGTTGTTTTAGTGCAGTGGTGGGACTAGTGATCCTTACCTGTCCACTCACTAGTTAGGACTATTGTAGGGTCACTCAGGGCTTCAGGTTCCTGCTTGGCAACAGGTGAGGAACCTGTATAAGGACTGACTAGGAGTGCAGGGTAGAGTTCCATCTCACTAGTGCTAGAGCTCACCATTGTTAAACTTCCCCTGGTGTACCCCTTGCTTGTCATAGTGAAACCCCTGTTTCTTGTGTGTTTTGCCCCACGCCGAACCATCCCCAAGGCTGTGAGCGACAGTAAAATTTTGAAATAGCCAAGCAAGTCTCTATTCACATCTGTATCTGACATCCTGTCACAGTTTTGGTCAGAGTTAACAGAAATTCATGGTATGACCCAACAGACCCAAGTGATGCTGTTATCCCTCATAGGTGTAATTGTTGTATTGCGCCTTGGTTCTGATAAAAGATACCCAAGAGACTTGTGAACATTTCAGAATAGCATTTCATAGAACTTCCCTACTGTTGAGGAGGAAAGGGAGACTCAGGAAGCTATCAGTGGATGGTGGAAGCTTCAGAAAACTAACACGTATTACTCAACTGTGAATAAAGAAAACCAGGTTACAAAGTATTGGAGGATCAACAAAATCTGAAAATGGTGGGAAGAGGCACAAAAGCTATAAAATATGTCTGCCATGATTCTGGACACAATAGCTAAAGGGGGCTTTACACGCTATGATATCGCTAGCAATATCGCTAGAGAGGGTACCCGCCCCCATCATTTGTGCGTCACGGGCAAATCGCTGCCCGTAGCGCGCAATAGTGCTAACACCCGTCACATGAACTTACCTTCCTAGCGACGTCACTGTGGGTGGCGAACAACCTCTTTTTTAAGGGGGAGGTTCGTGCGCCGTCACAGCGACATCACAGCGACGTCACACAGCGGCCGACCAATAGAAGCGGAGGGGCGGAGACCAGCCGCATTAATGACACGCCCACCTTATTGCTGGAGGACGCAGGTAAGCTGTTGTTCGTCGTTCCCAGGGTGTCACACGTAGCGATGTGTGCTGCCTCAGGAACGACGAACAACCTATGTCCACAATGACCAACGAGATTTTGGAAATCAACGTCGTGTCAACGATCAACGATTAGGTGAGTATGTTTGATCGTTAACACTCGCTCGGAGCTGTTACACGCAACGACGTCGTTAACGAGGCCGGATGTGCTTCACGAATTCTGTGACCCCTATGACATATCGTGCGTGTAAAGCCCCCTTTAAGCGTCCAGAAACACCTTCTTTGGGGTATTTGATGGGTATAGAGGGACAATTCTCCAAAACGTTCAACTGTTGGGAGTAGAGAAGAGTGGATGTAACTCTGATCCACGGTCCAGGTCAGGGTCCTGGACAGGAGCTGTACAAATTTCCTTACCCTCCAGGACCCCGAGCTTCTTTTATGTTTAGCTGTCCAGGCTGATGAATCAAACGGTACGCAGGGGAAACCATAAATTTGGACAGTTCTTGTCCCGTGTCAGAAAGCATTGACCTGGACCATGGACAAAAGTAATCCACTCATCTCTACTTGGGAGATATTGACTTTGGTCAATTGAAATGAAAGTCCTCGAAAATGGCTTTACAATATTGGGCAGTTTTGGGTTACTACAGTTTATCCTTTTCTTGCCCTCAACCAGGTTTTAGGCTTTTATTTAACACTTTCAAATTTCCAGAAATAAAGTTGTGCAATGGCTTTCATGTTTGCCTGAATCTCAGACCGTCTGTTCATTTTCAGATGATCACAGTTACATCAGCAGCAGCAGCCCCCCTATCTCCAACACACGAACCACTTCGGAGCAGTGACTGAGCCAAAGAGACAAAATATTACTCAAATTCATTCATGACCAAAGAAAACTCATAGAAATGGAAATTCTTTTTGACCACAAATCATAAAAAAAGAAAAATCCCATTTGTCCATAAAAAACTCCCTATCCTGACCCACGTATCTCAGGATGTTTACACATATGTACATTAGAACTCTTTATCTGCTGTGACACCAAAAAGTATTTGTTTTAAAAGTTTTTGCATTTGGATAATGAATTATTTATTCATTAATTATATCCATAATGTTATATTACTAACGAGGAAATCTCAAGTATATAATTTTAGATTTATTATGTAAAGTGGACGAGAAATAATGTGACTATTGCTTTTTTTAATGTGCTATATGTATTTTTGGTTTACTTATTTTTTATTTTGCTTGTCTGTTTAAATGTACTATATCTATTTATTATTGTTTTTTCTCTCTCTTTTTATTTTTGCTTTTCTGTTTTATTGAGCTATATCTATTTTATTGTTTCTTTTTGTTATTTAATGTGTAAATGTACCATACATTTTTATTTTCTTTTTTTATTGTATTTTTGCTTTTCTGTTTAGATGTACTATATCTATTTTTTATTGTTTCTTTCTCTATTTTATTGTTTTGATTTTCTGTTTAAATACACTATCTATTTTTTATTTTTTTTCTCTTTTTTATTTATCTTCTGTTTTATTGTGCTGTAACAATTGTTATTGTTTATTTTTTTCTTTTATGTTTAAATGTACTATCTATTTTTATTGTTTCTTTCTCCATTTGTTGTTTTTGCTTTTCTGTTTAAAGAAGTTGTCCAGTTACCAAAACTGATTTTTTTTTTTCTGATAAATCTTGCTAATATGTGCCCCTCAACACATCTATTATGTTTTTTCAGCAAAATTAGGTTTTATTGTGCACTAGTAGCACATGCTCATTGCTTGCTCCAGCTCTGAAGGGGTTAATCTCTTCTCTGACTTCCTGTGTTCAGTTCCTACAAGTCCCAGAATTCTTTGTGGCTCTAGGGCGGTGTCTGGCTTATCTAACACACCCATTGTGTCTAATACACCCACTCTGCTCTCCGACCAAACCCTCCTCCCTGCCTCTTCCCTGTGTGGATGAGAGAAATCACACAGAGACATCCAAAGCTGCCAGCTCTGCACACAACCAGGGGAAGAAAGTGTGTGTGAGTGTGTGTGTTTGTGAGTGTTTGTGTGTGTGAGTGTGTGTGAGTTTGTGAGTGTTTGTGTGTGTTTGTGAGTGTTTGTATGAGTGTGAGTGTGTGTGTGTTTGTGAGTGTTTGTGTGTGAGTGTTTGTGTGTGTTTGTGAGTGTTTGTGTGAGTGTGTGTGTGTGTGTTTGTGAGTGTTTGTGTGTGAGTGTTTGTGCGTGAGTGTGTGTGAGTTTGAGTGTTTGTGTGTGTTTGTGAGTGTTTGTGTGTGAGTGTGAGTGTGTGTGTGTGTGTTTGTGAGTGTTTGTGCGTGAGTGTGTGTGTGTGTGTGAGTGTGTGTGTGAGTGTGTGTGTGTGTATGTGTACAGAAATTATGATTATTAGCCAGCGCAACATGTGAAAAAAATAATTGGGGAAAAAAAAGTGACGGGGTGATGAGATTGCTTTTTTCCCTCTTGCCTAGTCTGTGTGTCGTCCGTATCATCCGCAAACCGCATATGACCGGATCCTGTGGATTAAATGTGCAGCGCATGCAACCGTTATTTTACCGGATCCTTCTGCAGCGGGACACAGAATTTATCGGCCGGCGCTGGAGTCAGCTGACTCCTGATCTCACAGCCCGCACACGCTGCAATGGCTGCAGGTGGGCTCATTCACATGACCATTCCGTCTGTCCTGGTCAGTTCCTGTTTTTTTGCGGACCCACAGACAGGACCATCTTTTCAATGTCTTTTGTGTAGGATCGGATGGCATGCGGTAGCACTTCCATGTGCATCCGATCCTACAAAAAAAAACACATCGGATGCCGTATGTCCGCTCCGTTATTATGGAACATGTCCTATTCTGTTCCGTAATAACGAACCGTGACTCAATACAAGTCAATGGGTCCGCAAAATTCCCGGAAGCAACACGGAAGCACTTCCATGTGACTTCCGTTGGGTGCCCGTGCAGTCAGTGTCCCGCTCCAGCCCCAGCCCCGCGGCTGCCCACTCAGCAGTGTCAGCAGCGGCCCGCACTGCAGTGTCAGCAGCCGCGGGGATGACAAGCACTACCGTCAGGAGGTTAGTAAGTTCATTACATACGGTGATGAAGTCCTGCCCTCCTGACGTCAGCGGTCATCACTGCCTTCTATGCCCGCCGCTTGTCACATCACCTCTCGCTGTCGACCCGAGACTGTGACTAGTGGTAACGTCACGGGCCGCTCGCGATACTTTGTTTGTGAAGGCGGCGGTCATTGAACTCGGTGACAGCGCTGCTGTCAGGAGTTCAGCGATCATCGCAGGTAATATACCTCGCTAACCTCCTGATAGCAGCACTCGTCATGCCCTGCAGTGACCTGGGCTGAACTATTGATGTTAGCTCAGGTCACTGCACGGCTCTCCCAGCAAATAGGAAACATTCTGTTCTTCATTGACTGGGACATTGACTATGGTATGGATCATCGTGGGACCCCCTTGTATTACACCAGACCTGGATTTGTTTTTCTTTCTAATAAATTGGTGAAAGAGGGAATGTGTTGGGAAGTGTTTTTTCAAATAAAAATGTGTTTGTTGTCTATTTTTTTTTTTTTTTATTACTGCCTGGGTTGGTGATGTCGGGTATCTGATACACGCCTGACATCACTAACTCCAGGGCTTGATGCCAGGTGACATTACACATCTGGTATTAACCACATATATTACCCCGTTTGCCACCGCACCAGGGCAACGGGATGAGCTGGCGCGAAGCACCAGGACTGGCACATCTAATGGATGCGCTACTTCTGGGGCGGCTGCGGCCTGCTATTTTTAGGCTGGGGAGTGTCCAATAACGGTGAACCTCCCTAGTCTGAGAATACCAGACCACAGCTGTCCGCTTTACCTTGGCTGGTGATCCAATTTCGGGGGACCCCGTGTTTTTTGTTTTAAATTATTTAGTTAATTTAAAATAACAGTGTGGGGGGGCCTTTGTTTTGGATTACCAGCCAAGGTGAAGCTGCCAGCTGTGGTTTGCAGGCTGCAGCCGTTTGATTTACCCTATCTGGCTACAAAAGATAGGGGGACCGCATGTCATTTTTTATTTATTTATTTATTTTTTGGCTAAATACAAGACTAAGCACCTTAGTGCCACATGACAGTCACAAAAGGGTGCCAGCTTAGAATATGCAGGGGGGTAGGACATTATATATGTCTTTCTTATCTATCTATCTATCTATCTATCTATCTATCTATCTATCTATCTATCTATCCAGCCCTCTATTCATTCATTCATTCATTCATTCATCCCTCTATCCCTCTGTCTCTATATCTATCTATCCATCTCTATATCTACTCATCTATTTATCTTTCTTGCTGCTTCCGTTTTTTTGCGGTCCGCAAAAAAACCCGGAAGGCACGCAGATGTCACACGGATGCCACTAGGATGCATCCGTGAAACAAAAGGACCGTTTTTTGTGGCCCGCAAAAACGGAACGGTCATGTGAATGTAGCCTTAACAGCAGTCACTGCCTGCTGCCGATCACATGTGACCTTGTGCGGGCTGTGTGTGCGGGCTGTGTGTACAGGAGTTCAGCTGAGTTCAGATCAGCTGACTCAAGTGTCGGCCGATCAGGCTGGGGCCACACGGGGATTACTGCGATCCCCTCGCATTACACTCGGCTCACGCTCAGTACAGCAGAGCTGAGTGTCATGCGTGTGTCCCTGCGACTGAGGTCCGACTGTGCGAGCAGACCTCAGCTGCGGGGGCGGACCGGCACTCGAGGGGTGGGCCAGCACTGAGGAGGGGTGGGAGGGATTTCTCTCCCTCTTTCCTCCGTAGTCCACCGATGTACCGCAAGTGCAGTGCGATTTTTCTCTCACCACATACACTTGAATGGGTAAAAGAGAGAGTCTTGCATTACAGTTGTAGCATGCAGCGATTGTTTTCTCGGTCCAATTAGGGCGGAGAAAATAATCGCTCATGTGTGCTCTCACACAGGCTAATATTGGTCCAAGTGGAATGTGATGTTTGATCGCACTCCACTCGCACTGTTTTTCTCGCCGTGTGGCTTAGACCTTACTTGTTCTATGTCCCCCTGCATCCATCGCAGCGTGTGCAGGCTGGAGTTCAGCTGAGTTCAGATCAGCTGACTCCAGTGCTGGACTGAACTCCGCTGACCTCACAACCCGTACACGCTGCAATGGATGCAGGGGGACACAGAACAAGTAATCGGCCGACACTGGAGTCATCTGATTACTTGGGATGAATTGAGCAGTAAAATGCTCTGGTGCTCGATGGGCGAAGCCCATGTCGATTTTTTTTTAAAAAATTCACTAAAAAAAAACCAAACAAACAAAAAATCACATTGTTTGTGGGCTCCCGCTGCATTTTCTATTGCTAAGGGTAACCCAAGCAGCTACTGGCTGCTAACCCCCGCTGCTTGGTGTTACTTTCACTGTCAATAGAAATCCAGGGAAGCATTTTTTTTTTATAAAGGTTTTTGCCTGAAAACTTTTTTAAAAAAATGACGTGGGCTTCACCATATTTTTGTATGCTAGCCAGGTACAGCAGGCAGCTACGGGTTGCCCCCAACCCCAGCTGCCTATTTGTACCCGGCTGGAAACCAAAAATATAGAGAAGCCCTTTTTTTTTATTTATTTCTTGAATTTCATGAAATAATTTAAAAAAAATGATATGGGCTTCGCCGAATTTTTGAGTCCAGCCAGGTACAACTAGGCAGCTGGGGATTGGAATCCACAGTGAAGGGTGCCCAAACTTTCTGGGCCCCCCGCTGCGAATTGCAGTCCACAGCCGCCCCAGAAAATGGCGCTTTCATAGAAGCGCCATCTTCTGGCGCTGTATCCAACTCTTCCAGTGGCCCTGGTGGCAGGTGGCACGCTGGGTAATAAGGGGTTAATACCAACTATGTTTTACCAGCTGGTATAAAACCCGAGATTCTTAATGTCAGGCCAAGTTTGACCTGGCCATTAAGAATCTCCAATAAAGCGTTTAAAAAAAAAAAAGACCACACAGTGAAAAATACTTTATTAGAAATAAATACACAGACACAGTAGGGACTCCATGTTTATTACTCCCTCTCACCCCTCCACGATGGAGAGATTTCTGTACTGACCATGCCAGGAGAGAGCGAGGGAAAAGAGAGAGAGCGAGGGGGGGAGGAAAAGAAAGCGAGGGGGGGGAGGAAAAGAGAGCGAGGGGGGGAGGAAAAGAGAGTGAGGGGGGGAGGAAAAGAGAGCGAGGGGGGGAGGAAAAGAGAGCGCGGGGGGGAGGAAAAGAGAGCTCGGTGGGAGAGGAAAAGAGAGCTCGGTGGGGGAGGAAAAGAGAGCGCGGTGGGGGAGGAAAAGAGAGCGCAGGGGGAGGAAAAGAGAGCGTGGGGGGAAGGAAAAGAGAGCGTGGGGGGAGGAAAAGAGAGTGCGGGGGGAGGAAAAGAGAGTGCGGGGGGAGGAAAAGAGAGCGCGGGGGGAGGAAAAGAAAGCGAGGGGGGGAGGAAAAGAGAGTGAGGGGGGGAGGAAAAGAGAGCGAGTGGGGGAGGAAAAGAGAGCGAGGGGCGGAGGAAAAGAGAGCAAGAGGGGGAGGAAAAGAGAGCGAGGTGGGGAGGAAAAGAGAGCGCGGGGGGAGGAAAAGAGAGCGCGGGGGGAGGAAAAGAGAGCGCGGGGGGAGGAAAAGAGAGCGCGGGGGGAGGAAAAGAGAGTGCGGGGGGGAGGAAAAGAGAGCGAGGGGGGAGGAAAAGAGAGCGAGGGGGGGAGGAAAAGAGAGCGAGGGGGGGAAGGAAAAGAGAGCGCGGGGGGAGGAAAAGAGAGCGCGGGGGGGAGGAAAAGAGAGCGCGGGGGGAGGAAAAGAGAGCGAGTGGGGGAGGAAAAGAGAGCGAGTGGGGGAGGAAAAGAGAGCAAGGGGCGGAGGAAAAGAGAGCGAAGGGCAGAGGAAAAGAGAGCGAGGGGCGGAGGAAAAGAGAGTGAGGGGGGGAGGAAAAGAGAGCGAAGGGGGAGGAAAAGAGAGCAAGGGGGGAGGAAAAGAGAGCGAGGGGGGGAGGAAAAGAGAGCGAGGGGGGGAGGGAAAGAGAGCGCGGGGAGGGGGAAGAGAGCGCGGGGGGGAGGAAAAGAGAGCGAGGGGGGGAAGAGAGCGAGAGGGGGAAGAGAGCGAGGGGGGGAAGAGAGCGAGGGGGGGAAGAGAGCGAGGGAAAAGAGAGGGGAGAGGAGAGAGGGATAAGAGGGGGCAGAGAAGAGGGGGAAGAGGGGAGGGGGAGAAGAGTGGGGGGAGAGAAGAGAGTGGGGAAAGAACGGGGGGGCAGAGGTGCTCTGTCACCAACTGTCTCCACTCTGTGACTTGTGGTGCAGGTGACAGAGTGCAGACAGTTGGTCCCATGCAGCAGGACAGATGGCAGAGCACAGCGGTGACATGCCTGTCAGTGTCTTGCTGCTGGGAGGAGCAGATGATCACACTGCCCGACACCGGCCGCTCTCCTGACATCGCAGCAGAGCGGGCGGGTGGACAGTGTGATCACATACTTACGTGCAGGGGGGGATTCAGCTGAAGAACCCCCCCGTACTACACACTGGCGCCCCGTGCCTCACCATCTGCAGGACGCCGGCTCCACACTGACGTCCTCCGGCTCCTCCCCTCGATGCTGGGCTGTGATGTGCGGTAGTCACCGCCCAAAGCCCTGTCACTCAATCTGAGTGGTGCCAGCCTCCTCTGACGTACCCGTCTTGTTTGAGAGCCCGGAAATGCCGGGACGTCAGAGGATGCTGGCGGCCACAGCTCCAGTGGGTCATGTCACAGGCACTGAGCGTGCAGGATAGCGCCGCTCAGTGCCAGAACTGGAAACAGAAGACAATGGAGAAAACGCCTAGAAAGGTAAGTAGAATTCCTACAGAAAATAAAAAAAATGGGTGAACCACCCCTTTAAATATATTATATATATTTTTTTATTGTTTCTTTCTCTATTTTTTGTTTTTGCTTTCCTGTTTAAATATATTATTTATATTTTCTATCGTTTCTTTCTCTTTTTTGTTTTTGCTTTTCTGTTTAAATGTGCTATATCTATTTTTTTTAAAAAAAAATGTAATGTATTGTTGACTTTTTATTTTCTGTTTAAATGTACCATATCTATTTTTTTCTTTCTTGTTTTTTTTCTTTTCTGCTTTAAAGTTCTATATCTATTTTTTTTTTCTTTTTTCCTTTTCTGCTTAAATGTACTATATCTATTTTTGTTGTTTCTTTCTCTATTCTTTTTGTCCTTCTTTTTAAATGTATTATATCTATTTTTTATTTATTTTGCTTTTGTGTTTAAATGTACTTTTTTATTATTATTATTATTATTATTATTATTATTATTACTATTATTGTTATTGTAATTATTATTATTGTTATTATTATAATAATAATAACGATAATAATAATAATAATAATAATAATTCTGTTTAAGGGTGCTATCTCTATGATTTTATTTTTTATTTTTATTATTTTGCTTTTCTGTTTAAATATTACATAACTGTTTATTTTTTTTTGTTTTTCACTTTAAATGAAGTATGTTTATTTTATTTTTTCTTGGCAGCTATTATGAAGGTACATCGTTCCATTTATGTACTTATTGTCTGCACAGTGCAAAAGGTTGTGTGCAAAACGTCTTGTTAATTTTTGGGGGTCCTATTGCAGTGACCACCATAGTTCTTGAGAATTGGGTTTTTAAGTTCATGTTTAAGTTAAGTTACACCGCCACTCCAATTGTGTAATGTTATTTCCCCATTTTTTCCATGTTTTTTCTTAATCCTAACCAACGACGTTAGCATGGTGAGAACCAACTCATGTGTGACCGACACTAGATTGACTGAGGTCCCCTGTTCTCCTGGTCAGTAGAGGTCCTAGTAGTAGACTTCCCTCCATATCTTATCACCTATGGATAGGTAACAAGTTGCAATCTTCTCACTACCCCCTTAATGGATGGAAAACAATCTTCATCTTCAAACAACTAAATGGACTAGAACAGTGGAAAAAAGCACCCCCCGCCCTAAAGTGCATATGAACCGTAACATTATGACTCAATAATGGGTGACGAGTTCAATAATGTTACTCACATGTCACGTTGTCATCCTTAGTATAATTCAAGACTTGGGCATAGGGATGGAGCAAGTTCATTTAGCTGCACAGATGGAAGGCTGAAGGTGACACTTCTACAGTCTTACAAGTTCATGACCTCCATGGCACAAGACACTTTATTAAATGAAAGCTCCTCTGTGTTTTCCGTGAAGTCATAATTTAAAAGATCTGGAAATTTATAAGGAACTAAACAAAAATGGCATTTTTATAGCCGTACGTTAACAGCACGGTTAATGGCTGAACTGTTTGATGGATTTACAGAGGGAAAACAGTGGTGAGACGTCTTCTGGAGACATAGTCATCCTTCTGTCCATGTTCTTTAGACGTAGTTTACATAACCGGGGATAGGAAACCATTCATTGTGTATTATAAAATTCTCACAATGATATAAAATGTGTAATTAAATCTAAATTACTCCCCAAATTTGGCTTCTTGTGATGTAACCTATTCGTTGACAAAGAATCAAACCTTGGACAAGTCATTGATTTATTGTTCGCTAATTAGCACCAACCGATTCTTCAGGGCTGGACAGAGATTATTATTATTATTGTTTATTATTATTTATTATTATAGTAATATATATTGTATATATATTATTATATATATACAAATGAAAAGGGTATACATAAAAACAAGTACAACAATCATGAACATTAAAAAAAAACAGACTGGTACAGGAGGAGAGAGGACCCTCCCCACGAGGGTTCACAGTCTACAGGGGATAGGTGAGGATACAGGAGAAGAGAGGACCCTGACCACGAGGGTTCACAGTCTACAGGGGATAGGTGAGGATACAGGAGAAGAGAGGACCCTGCCCACGAGGGCTCATAGTCTACAGGGGATGGGTGAGGATACAGGAGAAGAGAGGACCCTGCCCACGAGTGCTCATAGTCTACAGGGGATGGGTAAGGGTACAGGAGAAGAGAGGACCCTGCCTGCGAGGGCTCACAGTCTACAGGGGATGGGTGAGGGTACAGGTACAGGAGAAGTGAGGACCCTGACCACGAGGGCTCACAGTTTACAGGGAATGGGTGAGGGTACAGGAGGAGAGAGGACCCTCCCCAAAAGGGCTCACAGTTTACAGAAGATGGGTGAAGGTACAGGAGAATAGAGGACCCTGCCCACTAGGGCTCACAGTTTACAGGGGATGGGTGAGGGTACAGAAGGATAGAGGACTCTCCCACAATGGCTCACAGTTTACAGGGGATAGGTGAGGGTACCGGAGGAGAGAGGACCCTGCCCCAAAGGGCTCACAGTTTACAGAAGATGGGTGAAGGTACAGGAGAATAGAGGACCCTGCCCACTAGGGCTCATAGTTTTCAGAGGATGGGTGAGGGTACTGGAGGATAGAAGACCCTCCCACGAAGGCTCACAGTTTACAGGGGATGGGTGAGGGTACCGGAGGAGAGAGGACCCTGCCCCAAAGGGCTCACAGTTTACAGAAGATGGGTGAAGGTACAGGAGAATAGAGGACCCTGCCCACTAGGGCTCACAATTTACAGGGGATGGGTGAGGGTACAGGAGGATAGAGGACCCTCCCATGAAGGCTCACAGTTTACAGGGAATGGGTGAGGGTACCGGAGGAGAGAGGACCCTGCCCCAAAGAGCTCACAGTATACAGGGGATGGGTGAGGGTACAGGAGAAGAGAGGACCCTGCCCACGAGGGCTCACAGTTTACAGGGGATGGAGGAGGATACAGGAGGAGAGAGGACCGTGCCCATAAGCGCTCACAGTTACAGGGGATGGGTGAGGGTATAGGAGGATAGAGGACCCTGCCCACGAGTGCTCACAGTATACAGGGGATGAATGAGGATACAAGAGGAGAGAAGACACTGCCCACGAGGGCTCACAGTCTACAGGGGATGGGTGAGGGTACAGGAGAAGAGAGGACCCTGCCCACGAGGGCTCATAGTACACAGAGGATGAGTGAGGATACAGAAGGAGAGAGGACTCTGCCTGAGAGGGCTCATAGTCTACAGGGAAATGGGTGAAGATACAGGAAGAGAGAGGACCCTGCCCACAAGGGCTCGTAGTATACAGGGGATGGGTGATGATACAGGAGGAGAGCGGTTTGTCTCTATTTCATGTAGAACTAACAGAGTTAAATAGAGGGGTAGAGTGCTCAAAAAGGGACTAACATGTAATCTCAACCCTATTTTAAAATGTGCAATTTTTATTAATATTCATTAAAATGTACCCACAAACAGACACACAAACATATAAATGAGAATGGATCACGTTATCCTTGTAAATAACCAAGGAGTTTTATATACACACTCACTTTAGGAAAGGGAAGGGAAACTAATATAGCCCTATAAGGGTAGTGTATCCCTACCTAACAACGGAGGGTAGGACACCATAAGTTACCGGGCGCCCCCGTTCCACGTCGGCTCTCCCTCTACCTGACCCTGATATAGGGATGGGATGGAAAGCCCTATAGTGGTGCTTGCACAGTACAATATATATGAGTTCCCAAATGGTAATACTCCTCCCTATATTGTTTTTCTTAGATCAAGAGGGTATCTATTTACTGATCTACAACCAGGAATTCCTATTCATGATACTAGCACTGTACAAGACGTATAGACTTCTATTCCTAATAAATTATCTTTATGCAAGGTAGTGATCCATAAGAGTTATTTACAGCCACATATGTTACAGGGTGGTATACCCCAAAAGTATATTACAGTCACCTAGAGTCATATCACAAGGGGCTCAGATAATCTCCCCATTATACCCCAGGAGCTGAAAGAAAAATGGGATACAAACACCCCTGCAAATTACTGCAAAATAGAAAAGGTTGCTCCAATCATATTCTATATAATATAGTATAACAGGGAGAAATGATGAATTACTTCCCTGAGAAGCAGGAATCCAGGCCTGCCAGGCCTCAACGCGTTTCTCCTCTCCCTTTAGAGGTTCATCAGGAGGCTAAGGGGAGACGGCAGCGGGTCCTGTTCAGTAACAATCCATGGCTGTACATTGTAATTGTCCGGTTGGGTCAGAGTCCTAATCTGCACCTCCTGTCGCTCCTTTCACTGTCCTCCTGTACTGACTTGACGTGGATGATGAGTCGGGCGCCATCCACATAGGCGGGCAAAATCTCGCTCCCGCACAGACACATTCCCGGTTCATGTGGTCAGAGCCGAAAACATAAGTGTGCCTGCGCAGATCGGTGAGTTCTCTGCACAGGCGTGAGATTTTGCCTGACAATGTGGAAGTCGTGGGTGATGTTATTCACATCGCCAGGCAAAATATTGTGCCTGCGCAGAGAGCTTGCTGGTTAACACAGGCGCACCTATGTTTTTGGCTCTGCCCGCAACATGGCAGAGTGAAGTGCATCTGCACAAGCCGGGAATGTGTCTGCGCAGGTGCAAGATTTTGCACGCCTACATGGATGGCACTCGAAGCATCATCCACCTCAATCAGCACAGGAGGACGGTATAAGAAGGGACAGGAGATTCAGATTAAGATGCCCATCAGACCAGTCTGGAAAATTTTCATATAGGGCGGGAGATTTTATAAAGGTGTAGAGGGGACAGGGCAGGCAGTGGTAGTTATATATACAGGGGTTGCCTTTAGTAATGTGCCCATCCTGTAGTAATGTGCCCTTCCTGATCCTCATCCTGTGGTAATGTGTCCATCCTTGTGCCCATCCTGTAGTAAAGTCCCCATCCTGTAGTAATGTGCCCATCCTGTAGTAATGTGCCCATCCTGGTCCTCATTTTGTGGTAATGTGTCCATCCTTGTGCCCATCCTGTAGTAATGTCCTCATCCTGTAATAATGTGCCCATCCTTGTCCCCATCCTGTAGTAATGTGCCCATCATTGTCCCTATCCTGTAGTAATGTGCCTATACTGGTCCCCATCCTATAATAATGTGCCTCATCCTTGTCCTCATCCTGTAGTAATGTGTCCATCCTCGTGCCCATCCTGTAGTAATGTGCCTATACTGGTCCACATCCTATAATAATGTGCCTCATCCTTGTGTCGCGGGCGGAGGAGGGGACGCTGCGCTCTCCCACTGCTCGGGTCCGGCCGCTGCTGCTGCGGCTGCTGCTGCTCGGTGTTGGCTCGAGCGGTGGGCCAGATCCCGGGGACTCGAGCGGCGCTCCTCGCCCGTGAGTGAAAAGGGTGGGGATTTCATTGTGGGGATTTGGTTATTGTCCGTGACACCACCCACGGTTGTGGTGATATTGGTGACACCACCGCTGCTCTAGACGGGGATCCCGGGAGCGGTGACAGGGAGCAGCTTTGATGTTAATTCTCCCCTCCGTGGGTAGGGGGTTGGTTGTCCCGGGGCCTGGTGATGGGGGTAGGGATGGATTGCAGGCGGGTTACGGGGCCTGGCCAGGTGCAGGGTCACGGGGGCAGCGCTGTGCCGCACGGCACGGTGGTACTCACTCAGCCAATGATGAGGACACAGTTCTCGGTAAAACAACGGCTGGATGGACGGGTCCCACAGATGGCTGCGGTGTTGTTTCTCCCGGCAGGTTGATGGTGACTGCCTTTCCCTGCACCTGTGTACTGTAAACGGTTCCAATGGGTTCCCACCGGTAACCCGCTCCCCAGCTTGGATGGGAGCCGAAGGAGCCCCTTTTGCCCGCAGGCTCTGGCCCTGGGAACTTTAGCCTTGGCGGTGACTGTGTTTCCCTCTCTCGGTTGGAATGTTGCCTTCTGTCAGGACTTGGCTGCTGGGAAACCCAGGAGGTTCCCTTCGCTAACGAATTTAGCAAATTCACGGCGACTCCTAGCCTTGCCGGGGTCCGAAAGCCCCTGCCAGATGGTGCTGACTTCTCTTTGCGTACCGGTCCGGTACCGCCGGGCCACCGCCCGTCCACGGTCCTTACGGTAAACTCCGATAGGCCACTCCTGCAGACGGTCACCACCGTCTGCCAACCTTGCTGATCCGTCCGGGCCACACACCCGGACCACTTTCTGTCTGCTCAACTGCTACTTTTCTTCCTCTCACTTTCTCCTCCACAACTAAACTCTGTCTCCTTTTCCCGCCTCCAGGACTGTGAACTTCTCGGTGGGCGGGACCAACCACCTGACCCACCCCCTGGTGTGAACATCAGCCCCTGGAGGAAGGCAACAAGGGTTTTGTCTGACTTAGGTGTGCCTGACCGGGAGTGTGGGGTGTGTTGGTGTTGTTCTCTGTGGCCCCTGGCTTGTCCAGGGCGCCACACTTGTCCTCATCCTGTAGTAATGTGCCCATCATTGTCCCCATCCTGTAGTAATGTGCCTATACTGGTCCCCATCCTATAATAATGTGCCTCATCCTTGTCCTCATCCTGTAGTAATGTGTCCATCCTCGTGCCCATCCTGTAGTAATGTGGCCATGTCATGTAGGTCCCCCTCTTGTAGTAATGTTCCTTTTACTGGACCTTGTAGCAATGTCCGATCCAGGTCCCCTATTGTGCCATTCACACACATGCATACACTCACCCTGACCTGTTCAGCCTCAGCGGGCAACATACACACACATCAAAACATTCTTCACACACACACATACACACACCTTGACCTATGCAGCCTTAGCGGGCAACACACGCACATACACACATCAAAACTTTCTTCTCACCTGTCCTCGATTCCCTCGGCGTCCTCTTTGGTAACGATCTCAGCCACTGTCAGATGAACGTTTTGCTTGTCAAGATCTCTCTGCACAACTATTCCAATAGCAGCCGCTGGCCAATCAGTGGCATGCAACTGAGGTCATACGCTTCAGTTGCTTGCCTCTGATTGGTCGGTGGCTGCCATTGAGTTGTGCAGAGAGAGCTTGACTCTGCGCAGTGCCGGCAAAACATTTATCTGAAATAAAGCACTGATGGCTTCGACCCCTGCATCGGCTGCGATTGTTACCGGGTCCATGTGCCTGTGGGCCGCATGAAGCAGCCTGAGGGGCCATATGGGGCCCGTGTGTTTGAGACTTCTGCTCTAAAGCATCCAATTGTTCTAAAAACTGTATATGACACGATTTTCCTTACATATTAATAGTCACTGCTACATAGCTGGAAAAAGACAAAATCTCGAAAAATTACATCTCAAACTTGCAAAATTAAGCCCTCATGTCAAAGGAAAAATAAAAAATGTTATGGTTCTTGTAAACAAAAGCGAAAAAAAGATCAATATGGCTACGTCCTATTTGGGGTTAAATAGAAATAATCGTATAGAATAGTATTACATTTATTACAGTGCATCAACTGTTGATCCAGGATTACAGAATTTTCATTTCCTCATACTACTTGCTCGTATTTTCCAGCGCTGATCCCAACTGGGATGATCTGGGGAGGTTATCGGTGAGGTCGAGTATTCTGGGACTTTTTCGTCCTTCTGCTGTTTTTCTTTTACGCACTTTATTATGTTAACCAAATGAATATGTTACAATAGATTATATAAGATTTTCATTAACATTATTATAGAATACTGGTCCCTGTGACGCGTTTCGGTCATACTATACTACCGATTAATTACAGTGGAAGCCTTACCTCGGGGATCACAAGACACGTCATTGGCATTACATAGACTGTTTTTACTTTGCTCAAAACAATGGATAGGCTCTACATGTATGATGACTGCCGAGGGGCTATGACGGTACGGCATTTTACATTTTTTACACTATGCTATAAAATGGATTTACTGCCTAGATTATTATACGGATCCTTTAGACCCAAGGATACTTGATACTGGTGTCATAATGGGTTTATAATTCTTTCTGATAGTTTCAACTCAATCTTCTCCCAGTTAACCTGCTGAATACATCTTTGATATCCCACTTTTCTGCTGTTGAATCTTTGTCTTAATCTAACAGCTCTATCTTGCTTTATGCTTGGAGTTGTTGTGGAGTTCACTCATCGTTTGTTGTTTCCACCCTGCTCTTGTTTTCCTTCTAATCTCTTGTTGTCTTATACCTCTTTGTGAGCATGCTGTGTGACAGAATTTTGGTTTTCCTTGTTTGTCTATTTCTGTGGGTTAAATCGCACTCCTGTTCCAGCCCCCAGAGGCTGGTCAGGAGCAGTGCCAGGAAGGAGACTCAGACATCCCCACCATTTGGGGTATAAGATAAGAGTTGGTCAGGAGCAGGGCCAGGAAGGAGACTCAGACATCTCCACCATTTGGGGTATAAGATCAGAGGTGGTCAGGAACAGGGCCAGGAAGAAGACTCAGACATCCCCACCATTTGGGGTATAAGATCAGGGTTGGTCATGGGCAGGGCCAGGAAAGAGACTCAGTCATCCCCAGCATTAGGGGTATGAGGTCAGGGTTGGCAGGAGAAGGGCAGGGAGAGGACACAGACATCCCCACCATTAGGGGTATAAGATCAGGGTTGGTCAGGAGCAGGGCCAGGAAGGAGACTCAGTCATCCCCAGCATTAGGGGTATGAGGTCAGAGTTGGCAGGAGAAGGGCAGGAAGAGGACACAGACATCCCCACCATTAGGGGTATAAGATCAGGGTTGGTTAGGAGCAGGGCCAGGAAGGAGACTCAGACATTCCCACCATTTGGGGTATAAGATCAGGGGTGGTTAGCAGCAGGGCCAGGAAGGAGACTCAGACATCCCCACCATTAGGGGTATAAGATCAGGGTTGATCAGGAGCAGTGCCAGGAAAGAAACTAAGACATCCCCACCATTAGGGGTATCTCTGAAAATAGGAAAAGCACAGGGCCCCCTTAGTCTGAAGGTCAATGTAGGAGCCTCGGTTTCCCGCTATCCCCATAGTCCCACCTAACATTAAGGCCACTTTCACATGTTCAGTATTTGGTCAGTATTTTACCTTAGTATCTGTAAGACAAAATCAGGAGTGGAACAATAAGGCGCAAAGTATAATAGAAACATGGGCACCACTTCTGCTTTTTCCACCTTTTTCCTGGTTTTGGCTTACAAATAATGTTGTAAAAAACTCACCAAAACTCAGCTTGTTTACCTGACCTAACTGGACTCCTTTGCACAGAATTTGGAGCTCTGTGTCGCAGAATTGGATCACAGTCAGCTATAAACGATTTAAAAATAATAATAAGCAATAAAGTGAAAAAATATCTAAAATTTGCCGGTCACTTTCAGAGTTTGCGCCAGTTACTATTTTGAATTTCTATGTATTTTAGTATCTCGTTGACATGAACGCGATGAGCCAACATTCTAGAAATGTCTCAGAATGAAATTGATTATTATGATAGAAATTGGACTGGAATGTACAATCCTACAGGAATTAATTATATTTCTGAGGAACGATATTTCTCTAAGGTAGAGATGTTCTAGAAGGATTGAGGCCTCTAATCAGATCTGCACTGAACCATGGAACCGAGAGAAGGTAATCATCACTAGAGGACCATTTACCGTACTTTATGAGTCAGGTCCATTTTCAGGGTAATTCATTCTCTACCTGTTTGACTGACATCTAATCATTTCATTAGCCATATAATTGCTATAATAAAGAGAAATAAACTTTGTAAAGTCAATGGATGAGTTCATCCTGTATATAAGGATGCGAATGACATCAAATATAATACACACTACAGTATGGACAAAAGTATTGTGCTCCCTCCACATTACACCTACAGGAGCTTCTATGACCTCCTATTCTACATCCATAGACAATAATATGGAGTCCACCACTTAACACCTAGAATGAGTTTCTACAAGATTTTACTGTTGGTGGGAACTTTTGCCCCTTCGTCAAGAAGAGGATTTGTGCGATCAAACACTGATGTTGGGGAGAGGCCGGACTCATAATCACTTATTTAGTTAATCCCAAAAAGTGTTGATTGGGGTTGTGGTCATGTTCTTCCACACCTAAAGGGGGCTTTACACGCAACGACATCGCTATCAAGATGTTGTTGGGGTCACGGAATTCGTGACGCACATCCGGCCTTGTTAGCGACGTCGTTGCGTGTGAAACGTACGAACGACCCGCTAAGGATCAAAAATACTTACCTTATCGTTTACACGTCGTTCTAATCCCAAATATCGTTGATGGTGCTGGACGCAGGTTGTTCGTTGTTTCAGAGGCAGCACACATCGCTACGTGTGACACCCCAGGAACGACGAACAACACCGTACCTGCATCCTCCGGCAACGAGATGGGCGTCACTTTCTTTCGGCTGCTCTCCGCCCCTCCGCTTCTATTGGACGGCTGCCGTTTGACGTCGCTGTGACGCTGCACAAACCGCCCCCTTAGAAAAGAGGCGGTTCGCCAGCCACAGCGACGTCGCTAGGCAGGTAAGTCCGTGTGACGGGTATTAGCGATATTGTGCGCCACGGGCAGCGATTTGCCTGTGACGCACAAACGACAGGGGCGGGTGCTTTCACGAGCGACATCGCTAGCAATATTGTTGCGTGTAAAGCTGCCTTAACTCTCCCAACTATGTTTTTATGGAACTTGTGTACTGCGCACAGTCATGGGGAGCAGAAAAGGATCTCCCCCAAACTGTTCCCATGAAGCTGGAAGCTACAATATCTTGGTATGCTGAAGCTTTAAGATTTCCCTTTACTGGATTGAATGGGGTGAAGCCAAAACCTAAAAACTATCTCCATAGCATTATCCCTCCAACTCCACCAAGATTGACAGTTGACACAATACAGTCAGGTGAGTAACGTTCTCCTGGCCGTCACGAAACCCAAACTTGTCCATCAGATGCCAGATAGAGCAGTGTGATCTGTCACTGCACAGAACATGTCTCCTCCAGAGTCCAGTGGTAGTGGCTCTATGCCGGCAGTTGTGTATGACGTAGTACGCATTATGCACACGGACCTCAGAAGAAGGAGGACAGCCATTGCAGCAGAGAGGAGGCACCGGACCGGAGAGCAGCGACACCCATCAGACTGGACCGCCCCCTAGGTGAGTATTATAAAGGTGTTTTTTGCATTTTATAGAGCGGTCTGGACTTTTATATGTATATAAGAGCCCACTGGTGGTGGCTGCTGCTTATAGTAGCCAAATCTGGTGACAGGTTCTCTTTAAGGAATCCGTCCTATCACAAAACATCTTCTCCCAGTCTTGTGGGAGTCCAGACCTCAATAGTTCAGAAATGTTTTAGCATCACAAGGGTAGCTTACAGAATATCAGGCAGATGGTGTCACTGTTATGGCTGATCAATACGCCAGATACAGTGCCTCCTGGTTACTAATTTCTATATACAATACGTTCAGCAGTAAATCACACTTCTGGGTAGAAGGAGGCGGTGAGTCTGTCCATCTCTCGGGACATGAATTGCACACTCATTACAATCATTTGCTGACTTGGAATAACGAGATGATGGCCTCATGGAAAGAGTTTGGAAATTGCAGAACTCATTTTTTTGTTACTAGGGTGTTCCTTACGTAGAAAGTGACTAATGAAGGAAACTTCTTGTAACACAAATTGAAGTCAAGGATTTATTTTTAGAACATAAAAAACGCAAGATCTAATAATTGCTAAAAATAGAGCATGGTATATATTGTATATCACCAATAACCAGTACATATAATGAGCAGACCTTCTCAGCATGACCTTTTTCTTGAAAGCCCACCAAGAATAGGTATCATACAGTACATAGTATACAGACTGTAGCACCGGCGTCTCTGCACTGCTCGCCCTCCTCTCAGCCGCGATGCCCACTTACTTACTGTTACGGCCGGCCTGCACCATGCTGCACGGCTCCCCACGGATCTCCACGTAGGTGTTTCCTGCTTTTGTCTTGGGACCTGTGACTCCTTGGGCGTGCGCACTCCTGTCCTTCTCTTAAAGGGTCAGCATGTCATTCCCTGGAAGTGCCTCACAGTCTATTGCTGAGAGGCATTGGGTACTTAAGGCACTCTCCAACTAGGGGAGGTGCCTAATCAAAGGGATTAGTTAGTTAGTGGTTGGTTTGTTCCCTAGACAGCTAGTTGTCAGGTCCCCTTGTACGCTGTGCTTCCCTTTACAGTGTACAGTGTCCTTGCCTGTCTCCCGGTTCTTTCTATACCCTGGGGTCCGTCCTTCCTAGTTGTGCCATCTGCCTCAGCTACTCTAGTGGTCACAGCTTTACTAATGACTGTGTCCGTCCATGCCGACCGTCCCATCTCACTCAGCTACTCCAGTGGTCCCAGCTTTACTAGTGATTTTGTTCATCCACCCCAGCCATGCCATCTGCCTCAGCTACTACGGTGGTCCCAGCTTCACTAATGACTGTATCAGTCCACCGCAGCCGTGCCATCTGCCTCATTCTTCCCGGTGGTCCTTGCTGCATTAGAGACTTTGTCTCTTTGTCCCCATGTCTGTCCCTGCCCTGAGGGTCAGCAGCCACAGTCCCGGTCCCTGAACTGGGGGTGACATCTGGCGTCTGTCTTGCGGCGGGTGCTTAGTCAAGCTACTCCCACTAAAGGGTAAGCCTTTGCTCCACTGTGGTCCATTGAGTCCACTCCTGCTCACTGCTTTACCATCTTTAGCAGTCAGCGTTACACAGATACACTGCACAAAAATATAAACATTACACTTTTGTTTTTGCTCCCATTTTTCATGTTTTTGACTCTAAAATCTAAGACTTTATATATGAAAATAAAAGGCCATATTCTCTCAATTATTAATCACAACTTTGTCCAAATCTGTGTTAGTGAGCGCTCCTCCTTTACTGAGATAATTCATCCACCTCACAGGTGTGACATATCAAGATGCTGATTAGACATCATGATTATTGCACAGGTGTGCCTTAGGATGGCCACAATTAAAAATCCACTCCAACATGTGCAGTTTTATAGTATTAGGAGTGTCTGGGGGTGGGGGTGGGGTAAGAAAACTGGTCAGTATCTGGTGTGACCACCATTTGCCTCACGCAGTGCAACACATCTCCTTTGCATAGAGTTGTTCAGGTTGGTGATTGAGACCTGTGGATTGTTGCTCCACTCCTCTTTAATGGCTGTGAAGTTGCTTGATATTGGCAGGAACTTGAACATGCTGTTGTATATACCGATCCAGAGCATCCCAAACATGCTCAATGGGTGACATGTATGGTCAGTATGCGGCCATGCAAGAACTGGGATGTTTTCAGCTTCCAGGAATTGGGTACAGATCCTTGCACCATGGGGTCGTCCATTATCAGCTGCAACATGAGGTGATGGTTGTAGGCACCACAATGGCCTCCTGATTTCGTCACGGTATCTCTGTGCATTCCAATTGGCATCACTAAAATGCACCTGTGTTCGATGTTCATAACATACGCCTGCCCATACCATAGCCCCACCGCAACCATGGGTGACTCCATTCACAATGTTGATGTGGCGCCCCTGACCTGGTCAGGCACCACTAAGTACTGCTCCCATGCTGGGGCAGTACTTCAAGGTAATCCAAAGGCTGGAATAGGGTGTGTATGCACAGACACATACAGTCATATGAAAAAGTCTGGGCACCCCTATTAATGTTAACCTTTTTTCTTTATAACAATTTGGGTTTTTGCTATTTCAGTTTCATATACCTAATAACTGATGGACTCAGTAATATTTCTGGATTGAAATAAGGTTTATTGTACTAACAGAAAATGTGCAATCTGCATTTAAACAAAAATTGACCGGTGCAAAAGTATGGGCACCTCAACATAAAAGTGACAATATTTTGTAGCTCCTCCCTTTGCAAAAATCACAGCCTCTAGTCACTTCCTGTAGCTTTTAATGAGTTCCTGGATCCTGGATGAAGGTATATTTGACCATTCCTGTTTACAAAACAATTCCAGTTCAGTTAAGTTTGATGGTCGCCGAGCATGGACAGCACGCTTCAAATCATTCCACAGATTTTCAATGATATTCAGGTCTGGGGACTGGGATGGCCATTCCAGAACATTGTAATTGTTCCTCTCCTTGAATGCCTGAGTAGATTTGGAGCGGTGTTTTGGATCATTGTCTTGCTGAAATATCCATCCCCTGCGTAACTTCAACTTCGTCACTGATTCTTGCACATTATTGTCAAGAATCTCCTGATACTGAGTTGAATCCATGCGACCCTCAACTTTAACAAGATTCTTGATGCCGACATTGGCCACACAGCCCCAAAGCATGATGGAACCTCAACCAAATTTTACTGTGGGTAGCAAGTGCTTTTCTTGGAATGCCGTGTTTTTTTGCCTCCATGCATAACGCCTTCTTGTATGACCAAACAACTCAATCTTTGTTTCATCAGTCCACAGGACCTTCTTCCAAAATGTAACTGGCTTGTCCAAATGTGCTTTTGCATACCTCAGGCGACTCTGCTTGTGGCGTGCTTGCAGAAACGGCTTATTTCGCATCACTCTCCCATACAGCTTCTCCTTGTGCAACGTGCACTGTATTGTTGACTGATGCACATTGACACCATCTGCAGCAAGATGATTCTGCAGGTCTTTGGAGGTGGTCTGTGGATTGTCCTTGACTGTTCTCACCATTCTTCTTCTCTGCCTTTCTGATATTTTTCTTGGCCTGCCACTTCTGGGCTTAACAAGAACTGTACCTGTGTTCTTCCATTTCCTTACTATGTTCCTCACAGTGGAAACTGACAGTTTAAATCTCAGAGACAACTTTTTGTACCTTCCCCTGAACAACTATGTTGAATAATCTTTGTTTTCAGATCATTTGAGAGTTGTTTTGAGGAGCCCATGATGCCACTCTTCATAGGAGATTCAAATAGGAGAACAACTTGCAAGTGGCCACCTTAAATACCTTTTCTCATGATTGGATACACCTGCCTATGAAGTTCAAAGCTCAATGAGGTTACAATACCAATTTAGTGCTTTAGTAAGTCAGTAAAAAGTAGTTAGGAGGGTTCAAAACAAGAAATTTATAAGAGTTGTTGCCCATGAAATGTTCATTTCTCTAACATAACTCATATCCAAAGGCGTTTCAGAGAATTTGGCAGTACATCCAACCGGCCTCACAACCGCAGACCTCATGTAACTACACCAGCACCTCAAAATCCAACTTCTTCACCTCCTGAGACCCACACCCGGACAGCTGGCCAGCCTAAGGCACACCTGTGCAATAATCATGCTGTGTAATCAGCACCTGTGAGGTGGATGGATTATCTCGGCAAAGGAGAAGTGTCACTAACAGATTTAGACAAATTTGTGAATAATATTTGAAAAAAAAAGGTCTTTTGTGTCCATAGGAAAATTCTTACATCTTTGAGATCAGCTCATGAAAAATGGGAGCAGAAACAAAAGTGTTGCGTTTATATTTTCGTTCAGTATATATTACATTGCAAGATCACCAGGAATTTCTCAGGAGTCTTGAGAAAGTGAAGAAACCTGGCAGCCGTTTCTTCCAGTGTGAATATTGGCTCCCACATAATAAAATGTTTTACTCTGAAATGTGGCTTAAAGGGAACCTTTTGCTGGAGGTCCACTGGTTCTGGAACAGTTTTTCTTTTTTTTTTCTTCTGTGCCCCTCCATTCCAAAGTTCTTCCCCTCAAAAATATTGGTACAAATTTTCCCTTCATCCAACTATAGAGCTTTCCTGCACTATGTACCCAGTTAGTTAATGGGACAATTTGCACTTTTATTACCATGTGTGTGGTGGGGGGGACATAACTTTGGAATCTAGGGGCACAGTAGAATATTAAAAAGTATTTCAGAATCAGTGGGGCAGTGACAATTGATGGAGGTACTCAGTTTAAATAGCAAAATCCAGTGCAAGGTCCTCTTTAAAAATTGGATTGGAACAGTAAGAGGTGTCTACTGAGCAGCACCCTCCTTCATCTTCCCACCAAGGTTGGCTTCATTGACAGGTCTCTCACCACCTACATATAAGGAGCCACCACTCACAAGGCTGGAGAGGGAGACGTCAGAGGGAAACAACCTACAGACTTCTCTCCTTGAACCTGGACCTTGATGTTCAGCTCTTTTTTTAATGCTGGTTCCTAAAATGTCACTATATTTTAGAATCGATATAGTTTGTAATAATAAAATCTGTCAGGGATTCATGCTGCCTGTATAAAATAACTCATAGATTCACATTAACCCTAGAACGCATTCCTGGGGCCTCGCAGGCCTGCTAGGTTACTTGTTTTTTATTTTCTGCAAGATTACTTTGGTTAGAATTTTGAAACTCTAGGTATTCCTCAAGTATATAGTTGTTAGTAATTTCCAGTTCTTCATATATTTTTATGTTATAGGCATTTCGATAAAACGACTCTTTTTTGGGACTACCCCATATTCACATACCTGGGGCTTTTTAGGCCTGGACTTGGTTTACATGTGATCCTCAGTCTTTTTGTCTGTACTGTTGTTGGGGAAGACTTTGTCTTTATCTTGTCTTACTTTGTCTTTGAACTTTTGATGCCTACCATGATGGAGCAAAGCAACACGAAATGCTTGCCAAGGCAAATTACGGAAGTTATGATCCGATGTGGTATACATTTTAAGGAACATCCAGAGCCAAGAGAAAAAAAAAGAAAGCGCTGTTATATTTGTCCAGCAAAGAAGGAAAAGAAATCTGAGCGTTTCTGTACTACCTCTGGAAAAAATGTCTGCAAGAAACATTCTTCCGAAAAAATATGTGAAAATTGTTGGGATAATCAGTAAATATTGAAAAGGAAAGTTTTTGAAAAGAAATATTCCCGCACCATGTTTACTTATAAATCGTTAAATATATAATGAATTATATAGAATGCATATATTGGGCGTTTTAAGCCAATATAATTACTTTTTTTTGTTTTATGCACATAATTATAATGTTTTCATATATTCACATTTCAAATAAACTTTGAAGAGTATTTCTATTTGAGTTACTCCATTTTATTTGCACACAGGCATAAAAGGCCCCAGGTATGTGAAAGTGTAGATTTCTATGGTTGTGCGTTCTAGGGTTAACCTAATAGCCACCAAGCCAGATAAATTTAAAGTCCTTGGTCTTGGGCCAAGCACCAATTCTAATTTACAGTGCAGGGTCAGATCAGTCTCCTGTTGTCAGACACAGCCAGCCAGGAACCCTGTGGAGAAGACAGCAGCAGTTTATTACACATTTTGCCTTCTCTTTTGCCTGATACGTAGCACTCAAAGAGCAATGCTAACTTTTTTGAATTTACCAAATATTTGGCTGCAATGAAACAAAGGGTGAAAAACGTAAAGGGGTCTGAATACTTTCCGTACCCACTGTATATCACTCTAGTGGACTGTTCTCCCTGTAATTACAGCTCCTCTGCATGCCCCAATTACAGTTTGGGAAAAAATGTAAAATAAAAAAAATGCTCCCCAGAGATTTTTTATGCTCTCTTAGAGAACAAATTATGTATAAAAAAAAAAATTATATATATAAATATATATATTATATATATCCAGAACATCAGAGAAAAAAAAAAATATAGAAAAATAAAATACCTTCTTCCCCCAACATCCACTATCCCCCCCCCGACAAATATAAAATATAAATATTATTAAAATATATTATTATATAGTATAAAATAATGAGGAAAAAAAACAAAATAAAAACTTACAGTTATCCAAATTACAAGAATAAATACACTCTTGGAAAGCTAGAAAATAATCCAGGTTGGAGGTATCACTCATGTTTCCTCAAAAACAACGACTGATTTTGAGCATTTTAACAGCTTGTAGAAAAAAAGTGACTTTCAAGAGATGTCGATCTTGCTGTTTTTAGGCTTAAAATGTTGTATTCTTTAATTTTAATTAATTTTATAATTTAATTTGTATTCTTTAATTTTAAAACTTTAATTTTTTCATGATTTCATACTCCCGTGAATTCCATAAATTATGCCTGCTCGATAGGCGCTTCATTCAAAGGGGAAACACTGTACCCCTTGTGACGACGTGGGCCCCGAGTGTATGGGAACCATGTGTCAGGTAGCGGGTTTGAGTCCCACAGGAGCACTTTATCACTTCAAACGTCCATGCGGTTTATTTAAATCTGTCATAAACCACTGTTACACTGCATTAGAACATATCAAGGCTTCATACACAGTGTCCCCGTGCTGGCATCACAGCCTTTACTCACTGACCTCTCTATTCAGGAGTCTCAGCACACTCCTCACATGGTCTCACCATGTGCTCCATCAGGTCTATTTCCTTCCTGGACCCTGGTAGACAGCCATGTGATCACCACCAGACACATGATATCCTCCCAGACACACCCCTGGGCGGGAGGCATATGGATGGTCAGTCCCACCCTTTGCTTTATGGGACTATCCCATATCTAGCCCTGGAACATGCTACCAAAAGACTCTTGGAACTACAAGTCCCAGCAAAGAATCCAAGTTCATGGCAGAGGCTCTCCGCGACACATACCGGCCACCTCCAAGGTTACCGAGTGCCATCACACACCCTGTTCTTGTGATTGGGGGGAGGGAGGTTCTTAGCCCTAAATAAGAAAAAATAAGCTCCATCAACTACTATAAAGAATAGAGTGGAACCAAGTAATTGTGCTGCCCGAGTCCAGTCTGGTCCTCTCTTGGAAGTTGGACCAGGTCAGTATTCATTCTGTGCATTCTCGACACTTCTAACACTTAAAGGGCACCACAATGTAGTGACTAGCCCTCACACCATGTCATGACAGAGCTTACTAAGCATAATGACTAGCCCTCAAATGTCACAGGGCCGCGTAAGCGAAAAAAGGCACCCGAGATACCAGGTCAAGGGGGTGCCGGACGCAGAAGTGAAGGTTGCCATGGTCCAGCTGCCTCTGAGGCCTGGACTAGATGCCCAAACCGGACATCAAAATCTTTTTGTTCTACTCTCTAATAAATATATATTAGAAAATTAATCTGTACAGAATTTTAGACACTTTTTTTCAGGTGGAGATGTCCTTCAACTGTGCTTTAAAATTAATTCTCCACTACGATGTCCAAAGCTTAATTCTCAAAACAGAAATTCACTCCCATCACGCTGAGATCCAGTTCCCGTTCGTCATGTGGCCAAAGTTGAAGTTTGTTGTTATAAAGATTCAATTCAGCTGAATTTAATGAAGGTCGAATTGGCCGGCAGCACCCGTCCTATTATCACCACCTCCCCTCGCTCCACCCGTTAGGTTAATGCAGACCGAGGTCTCCACCCTGAGAATGACCGTCAGAAGTTACACCCCATGGCCAAAAAGGCCTCTAGGGAAATCCTTGAAAAACGACATCTGGCTATTAAATGAATTACTTGAGAACGTAACAACAGGTAATTGGATCTGTATGTGTGTATATCAGGACCAGACGCATACGACAGCACACGGGACTAGCGGAAATGAGTAACTATGTTCTTGTGCTGTTGATCATTGTGTTTAGGCCTCCGTGTGGACAAGTCAGCTGCCTGATGTCAGAGCAGCGCTCGTGAAAATCTCATCATGTTGTTTAGAGCTGTTTCAGCATGGCATTCGTGTAAACCTATGTAGCCTATTGCGTGAGTGGCCAAAACTAGGCTTAGAGACCTATATGGAGACAAAGGGGACCTATAATAACTCTATCCCTGTAGAACAGATGGAAGTGGTGGATGTTTGCCATAAATAACCCTTGTAAAGGACATCCCTGAATCACTCATTCAACTAAAGTTTGAACCCAATTTTTTTTGCCACACTTTCTTCTGGGGCCCCAGCCAATCTACATGATCTACCTTTATTGTACATATTTCTCCAGCTGGGATATTTGGTTTTTAGTTGGCTACCAAAAATATCTGAAATGTTCACTCAATTCTTAGATATCTGCAGAACTAAGCGTATCTTTTTAATCATTCATATTAAAGAGGTTGTCCGCTACTTTTACATTGATGGCCTATCCCTAGGATAGGTCATCAATGTCTGATCGGCCAGGTTTGACACCGGGGCCAAGCCAAAAACCCGCACCCACGCCGATCATCTGTTCTCGGTCAGGCGGTGGCAGCAAATGGATGGAAATGCTCAGTTCAAGAGGTGCTCTATCTTTTGATAGCGGCCGCAGCACCAAAACTGAGCACTTCCAGCTGCCAACTGCCTCCGCCTGTGCTAAGAAAAGCAGATTGGCGGGGGTGCGGGGTGCTAAGGACAGGCCATGAATGTAAAAGTAGGGGACAACCTCTTTAATTATTCAGCCCTTTTACAGCTGGACACCATTAACACCTTCTTGTTGACATATTTTTGACACCGTCCTGCTACAGCCAATATCTAACTTGACTCTGATCCCAGTTACTTATACACTTGGTTAAATGACCATATGCCACTGCATCAAAGGAGGTTGACAGAGGCGGCAACGTCCACTGTCAGACCTTCAGTGCCCCCACAATATGATTGTAGTCATAAAAACAAGAGTCCTATAAAATCACCCACATCTGCCACAGAAGTCTATTAGAGTCTCCCATAAGCAGTACCTATTAGACCAGGGGTCTCAAACACATGCGGTCCCTGAGGCCTTGCTTTATGCTGCCCGACCTCTTGACGATGAAGGCCATATCAAGAGGGTCGGCAATGTCAGCATTTTATTTCATTTGAATTTTTTATCCTTGGATGGATATTGAATTGAAATGTATTGCCGTGGAGAGACAAGCTCTCTGCACCGCAATACCAATGCCAGCTGCTGACGTCAGCATACCAGCGCACGGCAGTGACGTCATACGCCAGCGCAACAGAACGCAGATGTCAACTGTTGGCCTCTGATTGGCCAGGCTGTGATCGTCAAAGTGTCTATAGTTCCTGCAGGCTGCATGTGTAGAAAAGAGGATGCCGAGTGAATGGAGAACAGGGCCCGGGATTTTGGAGTTTTTATCCGGATCTGGCACTTGAGAAATTAAAAAATAAATAAAGGAAAACTAATAAAAATAAAAATGAAGTGACCGAACTCTGTCATGGCAGCACACTGCTTCCAGGTCATGCCTTTGTGACGCCCCTGGACTATCAGGCTGTCACAGGGTACTGCATGCTCTCTCTCTTTAGTGTAGTATTCAAATCCCTCATGGTTCTGGGTCCCCATCTTACAGTGCTGCCCTCAACAGCAAATCAAATCCTAGGAACACCCTGCACCACACCCACCAGAAACACCAGTGGGCGGCTTGAGCGGAATGGGGTCGCCCACCTAGGGGTCAGGAAGGGGAGGTGAGGAGTGTCAGTGTAGAGGAGAGTGGTGAAGTGGAGGAAGCAGGGAGTAGTGGCTCCCAAGAGTAGCTGTCTAGGTTGCAGACGGTGGTCTGGACCTAGAGGAGTCGGACCCCCGGTCGCAGAGGATTGAGGTAAGGTGCCTGGACCTGTTAAAGAGAATGGTCAGCAACCTGGTCCTATCACTGGTCCGGGGCCGAAGGCACGGCGGGGTACACGGACCCTAGGTCGGAGAGAAGCTTCAGGCAACCCGGCAATTAGAAGGGAGCCTTCATGGACTGTTTCCACTCGCTCCAGAATTGGGGCACTAGCGCAACGAGGGGGATAGGGCCTTCCATACAAGCAGCCCACTAAAATCTCAAGCATGAGCCCTGAGAGCAGGCTCCCACACTTAGCCACAGTGGGGAGCGGGGCCTGGCAAGTTCCAGATTATCGGGCCACTACTGTGAACTTAAACTTTGTGCCAGGAGGCAGGTCACAGATCATCAGGCAGCACTGCAGGGGACTGGACCCGGACGAGCTCCCCTTTGAGCGGCACCGACACCTAGAGACTTGGTTTACCCGGTTGTCAGCGCCTGCTTATTAGCTGAGTAAGTGTATGAGTGATCTCCCCGTCACGGCACCCAGTATCATCTTCCAGAGTCCTGGGGCATACCCCTACCCATGGAGGGTAACGACACCTTGCTGCCCCACTCCATCACCCCGGGTACTCCTAACGGCAGCGGCGGTACTCCCAGTTACCGCACACCACTGGTGGCGTCACAAACTATAACTCCCCTGTAAATAGCTCCCTTTTACTTTAGAGTGTGACCCCTAAGCCCCCGAGTCCGGAGACCCTTGAGCCATGAACAGACGCTATCCCCAGATCCGAGCGGTTCGATCCGCTGCTGGGGTGGCACACATTTGCTTCCAGTGGCGCGCATTATCTCATCGCTTCTGCACTGATTTCCCTGCTTTTCCTGCATCGGCCATCCTGGCATCTGTTGCAGTCAGATGTGCCCCCAGCCGATGTGACAGCATCTGCCTGCAACCAATCACTGGCGTTGTCTGCGGGTCAGTATCATGGTATAAGGCCTGTACTCGGTGAGTACAGCACTCCCCTTCCTATCCTCTTATCCCTGCTACCAACATTTTAATCTACTGAATCCGGTCCCCATAAAGTTATATGGGGACTGGAAGCGCATTTAAAAAAAAAAGATAACAGGGACCCACCATTCCCGTCTATCTGCGAGTCCGCTCATCTCTAATTGTAACTCTATTTACGTGAAGATTAACCCTATACAATGCCTCTGATGTCTGATGGACCCCCCTTGACTTACGATGGGTTCTGTTTGGATCTGTGTTGCCCAGGAATAGGGGGTACTCAGATCCGGGCCAAGGGGTCGCTTCTGAAGGTAACACGGTGGCGTGACCCGGTCTGTGATCCCAGGCACCACAACAAAAGGGGTATTATATACAGGGGAGATTTGGTAGTCTATGTTCCGTGACGTCACCCGTTGCTGGTAACTGGTGCCCACGGCTGCTGTGAGGACGGGTCCCACACCCGTGTGTGTAATTTGGGTGTTTTTCTCCTGCCTGGTGTCTGTGTCTGTGTCTACTCCGTACACAGGAAGTGGCTGGCCTATTCCTGAGGCCCTCACTGCCACTTCTCCTAGCCCCATGCAGGGGCTGCTTCCGGACCTCTCTCCTGCAGACTGACTGCAGCTCAAACTCTGCTCTCACCAAGCTCCTCTCTCCCCCCTCCCATTTTCCTGAGGAGTGGGCGAGTGGGGCCTGATTGGCTGGTGTGTGTTTGTGTGGGAAACTCCCTAAGGGAGAGTGAGATCTGCACCAAAACATGGATGCAGATCTCTGTGACACCCTGGTTTTTCCAGGGCGGCACAGATCCAGCATGGTTTTTGCCATTCTGGCAGGTATCTTAGCGCTACATGTTAGACTTTTTAATGAAAAACTAACAAGACCCTGAGTATTGAGTTGTGTAATACTACCTTTCACACTTTCCATCACAGATCAGGAGTGATGGCTGAAGGACACTCTCACCTATAAGAACATTTTCTACAAAGTTTATTTTTAATATTGCAATAGCCCAAAAGTAATAGGTCATTCAGGAAATCCAAGGCTTGTGTACGTATGGTTCCCGTACCTTCATCTCTGCATAAATAAGAACGCCCCACAGCAGCAGACGTGACTTCAGAGAGATGACTTTATATTTTTGCATCATTTTAATTTCCTTCAAAACACTGATAACCTCGTATTCATCCACTTCATATCCCCCTCTGCTATGACTAAAGAATCCTCAGGCTATGATTTCATGTGGAGCTGCATTTACTCATGGCCGCGGTCGTGGTGAACATACCATAGTATTGGCTTTTGACATTTTTCAAGAGCAAGAAAGGAAATTCTGTATGGGAAATTCCGAATATCCACATATGAAAATATGGGAATTTATGGAGCATGGGATATAGTATTACACACTTAGAAGAAAAGCTACCTGCAATATGAAGGATATTCATGATAGCTTATATATTGATGGCCAAGAATTTATATAGTGTTTGCATGTGTTAACGCTATATTTAAGAAGATATAAAATGATTCCAGGCTTATGTTAAGACGTAAAATTACTTTTATATACTTATTATATACAGTATATTGTTTATCTTTCTTCCTAATATTCCATGTACCTCACCTACCACCACCAGCTGTGACCTCAGTTGAACTTGCTGCCGGATTACCAGACTGATGGATTGCATGTCACAGCGGCAGAGCAGTCCGGTGGTCACAGTTGGTACCGTGGGAATCCCCGGCTGTGAACTCCGTTGACCTGAGTGACATCACTGATTGTCACAGCTGGGGACTCCCCAACTTCCCTTAGTGTGTCCCAGAGGCTGCAGTGAGCGGTCGCGTTTTCTGTCACTGTTGCAGAACCAAAGAACGTCGTGTGGTCAGGTGGATTACTTCGGACCTGCAAAGGTGTTTTGGGGGGTTAATAATGGGGTGAAAGAGGGTGTTTTTGGTTTTTTTTTTTAAATGAAAAATGTTTCAGTGTGTGTATTTATATCTATTAACTTACAGGGATAGTAATTACTAACCTAGGGCTTGATGGCAGCTATGATTTTTGACAAATCACAGCTGCCATCAACCCCATATATTACCCGAACTCCCACCATACTTGGGCAATTGGGATGAGCTGGGTAAAGTGCCAGAATTAGGGCATGTAATATGATGCACCAATTCTGGGGAGGCTTTGGGCTGGTATTTTCAGGCTGGGAGGGACCAATAACTATGGCTCTTACCACCTTGATAATACCAACCCACTGCGGTCATTTTTTTAATTATGGCATGGGATCCCCTCTAGTTTCAATAACCAGCCAAGGTAAAGCAGAAGTCGGGGAATTGTAGCCCCCAGCTTGCTTTCTGTTTTACCAGCACTTGTTATCAAAAATAGGGCGAGAACTCAAGTTTTGTTTTAATTTTATTACTATTATTATTTTTCCCAGTGGTGCACCAGCCAATCACAGCCATGTCAACACTTGACATGGCTGTGATGGGGCCGGAAGTGCTCACACCAGAAAAGCTTGTTGATTGGCTGATCTGCAGCCTTTCTATAAGCTTTATTCAGATTTCAAACCCGAACAGAAACTGGATGTATAGGTAAAACTCTTTGTTCGGGTCCGGAACCTGAACTCCAAACTTCACGGTTAAGATTCGCTCATCCCTAGTGAGGACTTTTGACACCATTTCTAAATTATGACCCCCATATCATATTTGTGTTACTAAGGTTATTCGCAATCTTCAGTCCATGGATACAAAGGGCAGACGTTCTGCTGTTGACATCATTATAATGTATATCCTCTAGCTCGGTTGCAACACGAGTCACAGACAGATTGCTCATGGGGAACAACTTCCCCCATAAAATGCCGCTGAACGACGGACAAATAGTGCACTGCTTAGCAACTAAATAAAAATCATTCCCTAATGAGTCATTAATTACAAATTTTTAGCTACAATTTACAGTATCTCACAAAAGTGAGTACACACCTCACATTTTCCAAAATATTTTACTATATGTTTTCATGGGACAACACTGAAGATCTGACCCTGTGATACAATGTACAGTGTCAGTGTGCAGCTTGTATGACAGGGTAAATTTGGTGTCCTCTAAATAACTCAACACACAGCCATTAAGGTCTAAACTGCTGGCAGCAAAAGTGAGTACACCCACATGTTAAAATGGCCAAATTGTGCCCAAAGTGTCAATATTTTGTGTGGCCACCATTATTTTCGACCACTGCCTTAACACTCTTCGGCATGGAGGTCACTAGTGCTTCACAGGAGCCACTGGATATTCTTCCATCCTCCATGACGACATCACGGAGCTGGTGAATGTTACAGACCTTGCGCTCTTCCACCTTTAGTTTGAGGAGGCCCCACAGATGCTCAGTAGGGTTTAGGTCTGGAGACATACTTGGCCAGTTCAGAACCTTTGCTCTCTATTTCCTTAGCGAGACAGGGGTCATTTTAGAGGGGTGTTTGGGGTCGATGTTATGTTGGAATGCGAGGGGATCATGTGCTGCTTCAGTATGTCACAGTGCATGTTGGCATTGATGGTTCCCTTAATGATCTATAGCTCCCCCATCCAGCCATGACAACCTATGATTCTCCCACCACCATGCCTGACTGTAGGCAGGATACACTTATCTATGTACTCCTCACCTGGTTGCCACCACATAGGCTTAACATCATCTGAACCAAGTATGTTTATCTTGGTCTCATCAAACCACAGAACATGGTTTCAGTAATCTATGTCCTTAGTCTGCTTGTCTTCAGCAATCTGTTTGTGGGCTTTTTGTACTTTACGTTTAGAAGAGGCTTCCTTCTGGGATGACAGCCATGCAGATCAATGTGATGCAATGTGCTGTATATGGTCTGAGCACTGACAAGCGGACCCCTCATCCCTCTAACCTCTGCAGCAATGATGGCCGCACTCATACGTCTATTTTGGAAAGGCGACCTCGGGACATGACGCTGTGGTGGCCTTGAAATGTGTAAGGTAGGCACTATTGGGGCATTGTGTGTGAGGGGTACTGTTGTGGCACCGAAGACATAATAAGGGACACAGAGTGGAGGCTGTGTGTGAGTGGCACAAAAAAAAAACAGTATTATAACATCATGGTTGGGGAGAGGCAGTTAAAGAGCTTGCAGAGAGGTCCAGGAGCTTTAAGTTAAGGGGAATTTACACTGCATCATTATTAAAAATGTTCGCTTCATGACTATATTGATGTGTAACCAGAATGAATACATGAATGTCCACTCAATAAATCCAAATTGTAGACCGCACTATATGATAAAATGTGCAACCCACTCAAACAACCATGTAATGGTTGAAAAACAAGTCACAAGATCTTTAGATATCGTAAACACAAAACAAAATATTTATTAGTATATATTAAAAAGGAGATGATAAAAATACAACAAACAGTGCTTCATAGAGCCCCCGAGGAAGCGTTGGGCGAAACACATCTTGCCTTGACCTATGGCCACTGAGCATTCTACTGTAGTATACATCTCAAAGTGTGCATGTTTGTTTTGGTCTGCCTTTGAAAACCGGCATTGAAACAACCACTAATTTGAAAAGATTTACCGATCAGGGGTTGTATCGTGCCGCCGGTCGCTCCATGTACACGGACCCTAAATCTTCTGTGCAACATAAAGGTTGCATATTATTATACTGCACAGTCAATTATTGTAAAAATTCCAAAATCCAATTGTGGGTTTCCTTTTTTTTTCTCTCCGTTTCTTATTTTCCAAAAGGGAAAATAAATTAAGTCAATTAATAAAGCAACTTCTCCCATAAAATACAGGTCTGAATATAGGCATGCCAACGTTAAAATTGCATAGGTTGAAAAAAAGCCCCCGCTCCATCCAGTTCACGCTTCCTCCACCCATTATACATTTTATCATTAAGTCACTTATAATTGACAATATTGAATGTACTGAGGAAATCATCCAGCCCTGATATAAAAGCTGTTATAGTATCTGCCATTACTACCTCTTGTGGTCGGCATTCCACAGTCTGACTGCTCTAACTGTAAAGAACCCTTTCCTATTTAGCTGCCGGAATCGCTTTTCTTCCACTCGCAGTGAATGCCCCCTGGTCCTTAGTATTGTCATTGGAAGCAATAAGTCATGTGCCAGTCCTTTATATTGACCACACATGTATTTATACATATAAATGAGATCTCCTCTGAGACGTCTTTTTTCTAAGCTAAACAAATCTAACTTTTTCAACCTGTCATCATACGGGCGGCCTCCATTCCTTGTAGTAGTCTAGTTGCTCACCTTTGAACTGACTCTAACTTCTTAATATCCTTTTTAAAATGTGGAGCCCAAAACTGGATCCCATATTCCAGATGTGGCCTTACAAGTGATTTATAGAGGGGTAACAATACGTTGGGATCACAGGATCTAATCTTTTTATACACCCTAAAATCTTGTTTGCTTTAGCAGCTGCTGCCTGACATTGAGTGCTGCTGCTCAGCTTATTTGTAATGAGAATACCCAAGTCCTTCTCCTGTTCTGTAGTCCCGAGTTTACTTCCATTTAATGTATACGCAGTTATAGGATTACTCCGTCCTAGGTGCATTAGAAGTAAAAAATAATACAGCTTCCAGAATAATATAAAATCTTATGCAAGCTTTATTTTAAAGGACGTAAAAAATACTTATTACAAGGGACAAAATAGGGAGCCCATGTGCGACTACGCGTTTCAAACGCTACCTGCGTTCTTTGTCAAGGTGCGTTACTCTACATTTATCAATATTAAATCTCATTTGCCAAGTATCTGCCCATTCTGACATCTTATCCAGATCATTTTGTAATATTGTACTATCAAGGTAAGCTTTTAATATCCTACATAGTTTGGTGTCGTCAGCAAAGACTGACACTTTACTATCAGTCCCATACACAAGGTAATTAATAAAGAGATTAAAAAGAATCAGTCCTGGTGCAGATCCCTGCAGTCACCACTGCTCCCAGTACAGATCCCTGCAGTCCCCACTGCTCCCGGTACAGACCCCTGTGGTCTACATTGCTCCCAACCAGTACAGATCCATGGTCCCCACTGCTCCCTGTACAGATCCCTGCGGTCCCCACTGCTCTCGGTACAGATCCCTGCTGTTCGCACTGCTCCCGGTACACAACCCTGCGGTCCGCAGTGCTCCTGGTACAGATCCCTGTGGTCCCCACTGCTCTCGTTACAGATCCCTGCGGTCCCCTCTGCTGCCAACCAGTACAGATCCCTGCGGTCCCGACTGCTCCTGGTACAGATCCCTGTGGCCCCCACTGCTTCCGGTACAGATCCCTGAAAAGGAGACTGCCCTTCCCGTGGTTGTTCCTTCCCGGTGAAAGACCCGGCTAGTTTCCTGCCAGCGTTGAGAAACATGTGATGGTGTCTCCGCAGGCTTTCTTGTTTTGAATATTTCCCTGGGGGCATTGCTCTTGAATCCCTGTGTTGAGAAACACGTGATGGTGTCTCCGTGGTGTTGGATGTTGATCTCCCTAAGGTCAACCATCCTTGCTTATGTAGTCTTCTACTAGGCAATGCTCCCACTATCCAGTTTCCTACTCCACACTGATGAGGGGCAAATACCCCGAAACAGCTGTCTGTGGATGGATACCATGTTTGGCATAGGTTTTCTCCTTTACTGGAGACTGCCCTTCCCGTGGTTGTTCTTTCCTGGTGAAAGACCTGGCTAGTTTCCTGCCAGCGTTGAGAAACATGTGATGGTGTCTCCGCAGGCTTTCTTGATTTGAATATTTCCCAGGGGGCATTGCTCTAGAATCGCTGCGTTGAGAAACACGTGATGGTGTCTCCACGGTGTTGGATGTTGATCTCCCTAAGGTCAACCATCCTTGCTTATGTAGTCTTTTATTATGCAATGTTCCCACTAGCCAGTGTCCTACTCCACAGTGATGAGGGGCAAATACCCCGAAACAGCTGTCTGTGGATGGATGCCATGTTTGGCATAGGTGCTCTCCTTTACTGGAGATTGTCCTTCCCATGGTTGTTCCTTCCCGGTGAAAGACCTGGCTAGTTTCCTGGCAGCGTTGAGAAACATGTGATGGTGTCTCCGCAGGTTTTCTTGTTTTGAATATTTCCCAGGGTGCATTGCTCTATAATCACTGTGTTGAGAAACAAGTGATGGTGTCTCCGCGGTGTTGGATATTGATCTCCCTAAGGTCAACCATCCTTGCTTATGAAGAAATATCTTACGACTGATTTTTCAAAGGTTTTATGGACTGATGAAATGAAAGTGACTCTTGATGGGCCAGAGGCTGGATCAGTAAAGGGCAGAGAGCTCCACTGCGACTCAGACGCCAGCAAGGTGGAGGTGGGCACTGGTATGGGCTGGTATCATCAAAGATGAACTTGTGGGACTTTTTCGTGTTGAGGAAAATAATAATAATAATAGGATGGAGTGAAGCTCAACTCCCAGATCTACTGCCAGTTTCTGGAAGACAACTTCTTCAAGCAGTGGTACAGGAAGAAGTTGGTATCGTTCAAGAAAAACATGATTTTCATGCAGGACAATGCTCCATCATATGCATCCCTACTCAACAGTGTGGCTGGCCAGTAAAGGTCTAAAAGATGAAAAAATAAAGACATGGCCCCCTTGATCACCTGATCTGAACCCCATAGAGAACCTGTGGTCCCTCATAAAATGTAAGATCTACAGGGAGGGAAAACAGTCCACCTCTCGGAACAGTGTCTGGAGGCTGTGGTGGCTGCTGCACGCAATGTTGATCATAAACAACAATCAAGCAACTGACAGAATCTATGGATGGTCGGCTGTTGAGTGTCATCATAAAGAAAGGTGACTATATTGGTCACTAATTTTTTGGGGTTTTGTTTTTGCATGTCAGAAATGTTTATTTCTAAATTTTGTGCAGTTATATTGGTTTACCTGGTGAAAATAAACAGGTGAAATGGGAATATATTTGGTTTTTATTAAGTTGCCTAATAATTCTGCACAGTAATAGTTACCTGCACAAACAGATATCCTCCTAAGATAGCCAAATCTAAAAAAAAAATCCACTCCAACTTCCAAAAATATAAAGCTTTGATATTTCTGAGTCTTTTGGGTTGATTGAGAACATAGTTGTTGATCAATAATAAAAAAAATCCTCTAAAATACAACTTGCGGAATAATTCTGCACAAGGTGTAAAAGAAAAAAAAAAACGAGAAAAGGGACTGAAGAGGTTAATGCTGTGGTGACCGCACTCAGTGTATGTTCGGACCCCATATTAGCCGGCACAGCTGCATCTTGCATCCTCGTATCTGATATGATAGAGTCTGTGAATCACAGACTGGAGATTTCCAGAGTATTTCCCGGGTCACTGTAAAAGTCTGGTTACTGTTAATTGTGCGGTGAATCAGCGGCGATTATGATATAGATCTGATTCATGTGCTTTCTCAATACCCAGACTGTTACTCTGTACCGTGCCCTCAAGAGCATCACTTTCATCTCGTGTCAAGCAAACCCTCTTCCACTTTCCCTGTCACTTCCACCGGTGGGATCGTTATTTCTTTGACACACCCAGCTAAAACCGTCTGCTGCTCCAATCTGTTCTTCATAGGGTTCCCCTCCCTTAATGGACACAATTTCCTGAAAGTCTGTGATGTCATTAATCTTGCTCAATAGCTGAACTAGAGGTCTCCCCCGGTCTGACTTTGCAGACGTATTTTCAGGAACTAATGATGTTAAATTCCAAAACGTGTCTTTCCAGTTCTGACGTAGACTGGGACCGATTCACTACCGGAATGTGGAGTTGTCCTCCTTTCCCCGATGGCCTTCATCTTTACGTATCTGAAAAGCTGTCGAGGTTGTAAAAATATGTTTCAATTAGACATGTGTCAAAAAGAAAATACAGGTGGAAAATGCCACAGGGCACAAGATTTGGGGACACCATGACAACCCCCAGATGATGGATAACACAGGGGCAAACAGTCGTTAGGTGACGCCCTGGCCGGGACAGGTAGTCACAAATAGGGCCCCGCATTATACCTTTCCCTCACAGGTAACACACAGCCAACCCTAAAACTCTAGTCACCCCTCTCAGGGCTTGATAGACACACCAGGGGGCGGAACCAGGCAGTTTGAAGACGCCCACCGAGGAGTTTAGACAGCCCGAGGGCAGGAAGTAGTCAAGTACAGAGACAGAGCAGTTTGAGAGTTCAAGGAGAGTGGAGGTGAGACCTGTGTCTCAGGCCTGAAGGCAAACTGACAGGTACAAGGGTAGGAGCCCTGGTGCCTTTGGCTAGGAGGCAGACGGCGGTCTCCGTCTGCAGGAGCCGGGAAGACAGCTCGGTGGAACTGAGGTGGACCGGGACAGGGTTGTAGCCCACCGGTACCGACCCGGGGAACCGAATCGGAAACCGGAGCACACAAGGGGGTACTCAGACCCTGAAGCTAGGTCCAGAAGCTACTGGAACTGGTTAATTAACTGATTGAGGCCAGAACTAGAGGTCCTGTCCCACCCAAAGTCCCTAATAGAAGACGACAACCCACTGAGGGGGATAAAAGGCCACTGCCACTGCTCAGAGATCCCACGGGACAGCGTCTGCAGGCAAGGGCTCCTTAGGCCACATCCAGCCGGGAGCGGACTCCTGGAGTTGCAAGCACAGGCAGTCCACCGATCTAAAACAGGTGCAGGAGAAAGACAGAGACCACCAGCCGGGTGGGGGAACCAGAACGCAGCCGGCTGCGGGCACCGACCACCATCACGTTGGTTTACCAGAGACTCATGTGTTTTCTTAATAGTGAGTACACCGGCACCCTCCGGTCGCCCGTCTCCCTGCACCGCCAGACCCCAACGGGTCCCGGGGCCACCATTCCTGCCCATGGAGGGGTTAACAACTTTCTGCACAACATCTCCCCCGGGTGCCCCGTAACTGCAGCGGTGGTGTCCAAACTCACGACATACCGTGGGTGGCGTCACGAATTCCGTGCGGCCCAGCCCGTACATATACGTCCTACATCCACCATCCCATCACCTCCCCTTTTTACTTGAAGTGACCACGAGAACCCCCGGGTCTGGAGACCCTTGAGCCACCCACAGAAGGACTGGATCCGAGCAGCTCGGCTGCCGAGAGCGGGGCGGTACAGTTATACTGATTGGAAACCACGTGCACATCGAAAGGTTGTCCAACGACAAGTTCCTTCAACAATTCCTTACTTGTCATAAGACTCGTTCTGTTCAGTTTACTAGACTTTTTCTTCTTTATCATAGATAGTTAGAGGTAATTTTGTCCATCTAGTTTTTGGAACTGGTGATAGTCCCAGGTTTTAGTTTCGAGCCATAATAAACCATATTAACGTCTATGGTTCTATATGGGCACAAGGTTAACCATAGCAAAAAAGCCATCTGTGTATCAGATTTTGGGGATCACCAGCCAAGCAATTTTTTCATATTTTGCTTCTCTCAGCTGGGCATCGTAATTAATTGGTAAAAAAATATTAAGTTATTGTTGCCCCCCTCACCACTCCATGATCAGTAGATTGCACACTTCTACATCCGGCACCTGAATGCTGGTATCTTGGACACCTGTTGTGATTAGTTAGCCCTCATATGACACCATGACATTGTGTGGCCTAGTAGTCATCCTCCAAGATGTCAGCATTTGAGCGCCAGCTAAGAAAGTTCACACTGCCCTGGTCACTGGTCCAGATTTCATAGGTTACCGTAGTAGACAATGGTGTATTGTCATTGCCAACATCATTAATGGTTTTCCCCTGTACATGAATATGGTGAATCCCATCTTGAGCTATTTTCCTCAGTAGTGCGTTATTGGAATACACTGTGATGTGTGCAGAGGTTATTAGTAATGAGTGAAACCGTATATGTTCTAGTCGGGTGGGTCTGGCCAGACTTAAAAAAAAAAAAGTCCAGTTTGGGACAGGACTTGAACCCGAATATCTGCGTGGACGCCGATCCCCATATAAGTCTAGGGGAACCCAAACATTAGTTGTAAAATAAAAGGGTTAAAGCAGGAGAATATACTTACCAAGCCTCCTACATGGATTTAACACTATTTCTGGGTCCGCTCATCAGTCCTCATACATATTTACTGCTTTCCCGGTGGCTCTGATTGGCTGCTTGTAGACCATGCCCCCATCCTCTCTTACAGTGCCTGGGATTCCACACAACGTTCCACGACAGTCCTGGCTCTGCTACATCCAAGCCTCCAGGCTTTGGGACACACTGACAAGGGGGACCCAGCTGGCAGCAGTGACGTCACTCAATTCGCCTGACGTCATACCCCAGTTCTCACGGGATGACTTCCGGTGACCTGACCTGACTGATGACCTGATCTGAGTACCACACTCTGGGTTAAAGTGCAGGGCCATGCCCCACACTCTGCCAGTGTGGCGCCCTGGACTAGCCAGGTCGTCACAGGTACTACAACATGCACCCCCACCCCGAGATAGGCACATCAGCCAGACACAAAATCCTTGTTGCCTCCCTCCAGGGGCTGATGTCCACACCAGGTGGGATGGAGCCAGGCGGTTGGCCCCACTCACTGAGGAGTTCACAGTCCTGGAGGCGGGAAAGGAAGGCAGTGCAGTTAGGGAAGTGGTAGTAGAGGAGCAAATTGACTGTGTCCGGGTACGTGGCCCGGGCAGCCAGAGCAATGTTGGCAGACGGTGGTGGCCATCTGCAGGAGAGGCAGATCGACGTGGAACCGTAGGACCAGGGACGGGCGGTGGCCCGCCGGTACCGAACCGGGGAGCGAAGTGAAGCCAGCACAAACCGGCAGGGCCTGCGGACCCCAACCAGGCTTGGAGTCGCCGTTAAATAGGTCAAATCCGTTAGTGACCGGAACCCCAGGGGTTTCCTAACAGCCAAGACCCGATTGAAGGCAACCGTCCAACCAGCAGAAGGAAGTACAGCTACCGCCACAGCTAGAGTTCCAAGGGCCAGAGCCTGCGGGCAAAAGGGCTCCTCCGGCACATATACACGCTGGGGAGCGGGTTACCGGTGGGAAGCCATCAGGACCGAACATACACAAAGGTGTAGGGAAAGGCAGACACCACCAACCGTCCGGGAGAAACCACAGCAGCCGGCTGCGGGACCCGTCCATCCAGCCGTTTGGTTTACCAGAGACTTCGCATCCATTTGTGGCTGAGTAAGTACTACCGTGCCATCCGGCACCGTGCTGCGCAGTCCAAGCGACCCTGCACCCATCCAACCCTGCCTCCCCGACACCTCACCGGGCCCCGGGACCACCAACCCCCTACCCACTGAGGGGAGAGAAACATCCCAGCTGCTCCCTACCATCGCTCCCGGGATCCCCGTCAATAGCAGCGGTGGTGCCCAACCTCATCACAACCCGTGGGAGGCGTCACGGACCAAATCCCCAAACCAAACCACCCCCTTTCACTCACGGGCGAGGAGCGCCGCTCGAGTCCCCGGATCCGGACCACCGCTCGAGCCACCGAGCAGCAGCAGCGCCGGACCCAAGCGTGGTGAGCGCAGCGCCCCGCCGCCCGTGACACCAGCACTTTAACACTGACAGTGCCGGTCGGGGGTCAGGCAGTGCGGGGCAGCACCTTTCCCCACCTCCCCCCGGCCGGCACTGGAGAGATGACATGAGCGCCTGTGAACGTCAGCAGCCAGATGCTGATATAGGTATTGCTGTGCAGGGAGCTGGCTTCTGTGCTGCAGTACATTTCAATTGAATTTACATCTGAGGATATGTGATGCCCTGGCAAAACCAGGTAGTCACACAATAGGCCCCCGCATAACACCTTCCCTCACCTAGGTTACATACAGTCGACCTGAAACCCTAGTCACCCCCCTCAGGGCAAGACAGGCACACCTGTGGGCGGGACCAGGCGGTTAGAGAACGCCCACCTAGGGGTCTAGACAGCCCGGGGCGGAAAAACAAACAGTTCTAGTCAGGAGAAAAAGTCAGTAGTTCACGTTGAGAGGAGTGTGGGCTGGACCTAGGTGTAGCTCCAACGGAGGAGAAGTTCAAGTTGAACGGTGCCAGGGTCGGAGCCCTGGTACCTTGGCTAGGTGGCAGATGGTGGTCTCCGTCAGCAGGAGACGGGAAGATGGCTCGGCAGATCCGAGGAGGAACAGAGCAGGGTTGGAGCCCGCCAGTACCGACACCAGAGACCGGACCGGAAACTGTGCACAGAGGGGGTACTCGGACCCTGAAGCCAGGACCGGAACCAACGGCCTAGGTAATCAACCAATTGAGGGCAGGATTACAGGTCCTGTCCCAACCAAAGTCCCAAAAGCAGACAACCACCCACAGAGAGGGATAGGGCCACTGCCAGGGCCCATAGATCCCACAGGTCAGCGTCAGAAGGCACGGCTCCTCAGGCACGCAGAAAGCCGGGAGCGGACTCCCGTGTTCCATACCGGGAAGTCCAAACACACAACCACAACTAGTGCAGAGGAAGAGACGGCGACCACCAGCCCGGGTGGGGGACCAGAGTACAACCAGCCGCAGCGGCCGGCCACCAGCACCTTGGTTTACCAAAAGACTTGTGTCTTTTAATTGTGAGTAACCAAACATCCCCTGGTCCATCCGGGCACGCAAGCCCCTGCCAACGCCATACCCTGTACAGAGACACTGGGCCCCGGGGCAACCATCCCTACTCATGGAGGGGTTAACATCCGGCTGCCATTACATCTCCCCTGGGTATCCCACAACAGCAGCGGTGGTGTCCCACTTCACCACACACTGTGGGTGGCGTCATGAACCGAATACGGTCAAGGCCGTACAATTATGTCCCCCTTTTCATTCGACGTGTCCGCGTGACCCCCGGGTCCGGAGGATCCATCGAGCCACGCAGTGGGTCCGGATCCGAGCATCCGGCATAGATACACATTTGCCTGAAAAGAAGCGCTGGTATCGGTAGTCCACTGACTAACTGGACGCGATTGTCTCAGGAGCTCAGGGACTGAAGATTGCCCAATGGAGCCTTGGATGGCCAATGTGGTCATCAGGCAGCATGTTTGAGACCTCTTGTTTGGTAGACTAAGTAGTCACCCTGGGGCCCTTAAAAGGACTAATTCAATCATGGCCCGGTCAATTGTAATGATTAGTGAGAGCCTGGAGTGTTATATAGACAATGTGTTTCAGTCATGGAGGACACAGGAAATTCTTTTGTTGGTGTTTTAGTATTAGGTAGAGATGAGCCAATCAATTCAGAGAGGATCTAGTTTGAGTTGAATTTCAAGAAGTTCATGGTTTCACACAGTTTTGATCCTTATGAGATTGCATACACAGCTCTCAAAATTTTTTAAAAACTTAACACCATGAAACATTGCTGAAGCATCAGATAGCAGGCTAATGCCATTTTGCACTGCTGTGTGTGCCTCCTAATAATGCCAGATTATCACACCTTGTACAGTGGTGATCTGTACTTGGGCCATCACAGATCAATGGTTCCCAGTAGAGCACAGTTTGTGCAGCAGAAGCATTTTCCAGTTACTGGAGGCTCTCTCTGTTCTGTAGAGTGTAAGCTCTTATGGTTAGCGGGGTCCTCTCTCTCTCTCCTGTGGAGCGGTGGAGTCGATCCAGTCCACTAGACGACAACCAGCCGGGAGGGGTCAGACAGTCAATAAGTGGAAGCGAGAGGAGACGGACGTAACCGTACTGACAGGATAGTGCAACGGTGATCTGAGGGCCCAGGCGTGTGGTTGCCGGTGGAGAACGGTGGAGTACTCCCGGAATCATAGCATCGACGGGGTACAGAGCTCTAGGTCAGGCAAACGCTCCAGGCAGACCTAATAAAATCTGCACAATCTGACTGTAAAGTCCGGGGGCACCAGCAGTGACGGGAGAAACAGGGACCGGAACAGAGCACCTACCCTACAGGGTTCAAACTGCCCGCCGTACGGACTAAAGACTGAAGAGACAACCAGGAGGGGACCCCCAGACGCTCACTCATCAACCAGAAACAGGTGCAGGGGAAAGAAGCCACCAAGTCATCACACCGGCACTGGAACTAAGGGGACCAGTAGTGAGGACCAGCCTTCGTCGGGTTGCTAATCTCTACAACAACGTGAGTAAAGAGAGCATGTGCACTGCAATTACTTCTTTCCGCACCCAACAACATCATCTATCCCGTGGGGCCTGGCCCTACTTGCGGAGGGCCAAACATCCAGGCTGCCACTAACACCAGCCCCAGTGAGAAACTGCGCAGCAGCGGCTCCATTAAAATAGCCACAACCTGCAAGTGGCGTCACAACAAAATCTTTCTTATCAATCTCCTGTAAATAACCCCCTTTTAAAAGCGACCCCAGGGTCACGTAATCGGGCAACGGCCATCCAGTGAGCTGTCCCAACTTAACCAGGCCCGGGACCGAGTACCCCATAGCCCTGGACGACACATAATCTCTTATAGTCAGTGGGGTCCTCTCTCTCTCTTCAGTAAAGTGTAAGCTCTTATGGTCAGTGGAGTCCTCTCTCTCCTGTATAGTGTAAGTGTCGCGGGCTGGGAGGACGCCGCTGCTGGTCTCTCGCCAACGCTCGGGTCCGGCGCTGCTGCGACTGCTCGGTGGCTCGAGCGGTGGGCCGGATCCGGGGACTCGAGCGGTGCTCCTCGCCCGTGAGTGAAAGGGGTGGTTGGTTTGGGGGATTTAGTCCGTGACGCCACCCACAGGTTGTGGTGAAAGTGGGCACCACCGCTGCTGGTGACGGGGATCCCGGGAGCGATGGTAGGGAGCAGCTGGGATGTTGTTTTCCCCCTCCGTGGGTAAGGGTCGGTGGTCCCGGGGCCCGGTGTTGTGATGGGGAGGCTGGGTTGGTGAGGTGCAGGGTTGCAGGGACAGCGCGGCGCGGTGCTGGATGGCACGGGTGTACTCACTCAGTAAGAGATGCACAAAGTCCTCAGTAAACCAAATGGCTGCATGGACGGGTCCAGCAGCCGGCTGCAGTGTCTCTCCCCGGACAGATGATGGCGGCTGTCTTTCCCTGAACCGTGATGTTCTTAGTTGACTACTATGGATCCCAAACGGTAGTCCGCTCCCCGGTGTATGGATGCCGGAGGAGCCCGTTTGCCCGCAGGCGCGGCCCTTTGGGTCTCTAGCCTTAGGCGGTAGCTGTATACCCTCACGGTGTGGGCGGTTGCCTTCTATCGGGTCGTTGGCTGTTAGGAAACCCCTGGGGTTCTGGTCACACTCGGATTTGACTACTGTCGGCAGCTCCAAGCCTGGTCGAGGTCCGATGGCCCTGCCTGTGTGTGCTGGCTTCACTTCGCTCCCCGGTCGGTACCGGCGGGCCAACGCCCGACCCCGGTCCTACGGTTCCGCGTTGCTTCACCACTCCTGCAGACGGCCACCACCGTCTGCCAACCTTGCTGTCAGTGCCTGGGCCACAAACCCAGACACCCAAGTGCTTGCTCCTCTCACTTCAAACTCCTAAACTGTTCTGACACTTTTCCCGCCTCCAGGCCTGTGAACTCCTCGGTGGGTGTGGCCAACCGCTTGCCTCCGCCCCACCTGGTGTGGACATCAGACCCTGGAGGGAGGCAACAAGGGTTTTGTGTTTGGCTGGTGTCACTGTCTAATGGGGGTGGGGGTGTGTGAGTGTTATCTGTGACGACCTGGCTAGTCCAGGGCGCCATATTCCCCCTTGGTGAAATGCAGACCGTCCGCGGGCTGCCCGTCCATCACCGATTTTATTTATTTTTTTCAAAACTGTAAAAACAACATAAATAAAATGTAAACATTTTAAACATATAAGCATTTTTTTGTTAGGACACTTAAACGTTGCACACATAAACAAAAACATTTTTAATACTGACGGACGGACGGATGTTTCAGCTCTCCCACCCAAGCGACCTAGCCCTGATGCTGCCCCTAAGAAGTGGGCAGCACCCCTTGACCCCAGTCCAGGTTCAGGCTGCCCGAGCGGGAACGGGTATGGCTACTCGCACCCGGCTGTCACTTCAGGGACCCCACGTCCCATGGCCACCGGTCCTGGTGGTGGCCGGGCCCCAGCCTGCTCTGCTGCGGGCCCTTCCTCCAATCTACCTCTCCGGAGGCGGCAACGGTTTACATCCCATAGAAATATTTACATTCCCACCAGTTCGTGGGTGGCCTGCCAGTTCTCGGCCATGTCCATGAGTAGTCTCTCATGCAGGTGGTAAACACAGAAAGTCCCTCCGGGGACAACTTGCCAGCAACGGCCGGAATAATCAAATGGACAATCAGGTGAAGAACTCGGTTGATTTAGTGTTCATTCAAAGTGCTGAGGGTCCCAACAGGGACAACAACTTTTCTTTTCCTCCTCTTTAAACAGCAATCCCGCGGCACAGCTGCTGTTGCTTCCGCTCCCGGTGTGGAGCACCTTCTGCTTGCTCCGGTTCAGGCGGTGTGGGGGATGGGCCCAGACAGAGTTCCTCCGTGGCGGCTGCGACTGGTACCTTCGATAATGGGGACCCTGCTGTGACGTGGCCTGCTCTGCCTCCTGGCAGCTGCATCCCCACCGTGCCTCAGCCGAGGCCCGGGGTCTGGGAGTGGTTGATGGGACTTGCGGTGCTGGCCTCTGGTCGAGGATCGCCTCCGCTGTGGCCGGGCGGACTGCCGGGGCCATCGTCATCTATGTCGCAGTCGGGATGGAAGTCGGGGCGGGTGCCAGGGCGGTGACAAAGGTAAGGCCCGGGGGTCGCAGGTCTGGGCCCTCTCCCTCAGACGCTGCGGGCTCCGCTACCGGTGACAGGGGTAACGGGTCAGTCGGGCGTTGGCCGCGGGCATGGGCAGTGAGGGAGGTAGCGTGGTGGATGGGAGCAGGCCGGGCCCCTCAGCCGTATTGACCGATCCCTTAGGGACATAGGGGCGTGGGTCGCTTACCCGCAACTCTGAGACCACCTCCACTTCAGATGCCCAAACGGTTGCGGCCAGGCCCTTCATCTCCGACGTCCACTTTGCCAGCATGAAGTGGACTTGGGCCTGGAGCTCCTGGCATATCTTTCGGCTGGATCCAGGAACGTGTTTCAGCAGAGTCCTGGCGTCCCTGCACGCTGCAGCGCTAGTTACATGCCACCGCGGCTGCGACCGTCACTCCTCCGACAGCTCCGTCGGGCGCAGACATCTTTTTCCCGTCCCCCCTTGGTTCTCTTCAGCACTTCTGTTTGTTGGGGGTGGGGCTTCGCTTTCGCGACTTCCCTGCTCGGAGAAGACGATCGAGCGGGAGATTTTCGCGCCAAGATGGCGGCGCTTCAAAATTTTCGGCCGGACACCGTCGGCGGAGATCACAAGGTGCACTTCTACTGGTAAGTAGAGGTGTTCAATCCTGTTCGTGATGCCAAGTTGTCGCAGGCGGGGAGGACGCCGCCGCTGCTGGTCGCTCGCCAACGCTCGGGTCCAGCGCTGCTGCGACTGCTCGGTGGCTCGAGCGGTGGGCCGGATCTGGGGACTCGAGCGGCGCTCCTCGCCCGTGAGTGAAAGGGGTGGTTGGTTTGGGGGATTTAGTCCGTGACGCCACCCACGGGTTGTGGTGAAGGTGGGCACCACCGCTGCTGGTGACGGGGATCCCGGGAGCGATGGTAGGGAGCAGCTGGGATGTTGTTTTCCCCCTCCGTGGGTAGGGGTCGGTGGTCCCGGGGCCCGGTGATGTGACGGGGAGGTTGGTGAGGTGCAGGGTTGCCGGGACAGCGCGGTGCGGTGCCGGATGGCACGGGTGTACTCACTCAGTAAGAGATGCACAAAGTCCTCGGTAAACCAAACGGCTGGATGGACGGGTCCCACAGCCGGCTGCAGTGTCTCTCCCCGGACAGGTGATAGCAGCTGTCTTTCCCTGCACCTTGATGTTCTTAGTTGACTACTATGGATCCCCAACGGTAGTCCGCTCCCCGGTGTATGGATGCCGGAGGAGCCTGTTTGCCCGCAGGCGCTGGCCCTTGGGTCTCTAGCCTTAGGCGGTAGCTGTATAGCCTCACGGTGTGGGCGGTTGCCTTCTATCGGGTCTTTGGCTGTTAGGAAAGCCCTGGGGTTCTGGTCACACTCGGATTTGACTATTGTCGGCGGCTCCAAGCCTGGTCGGGGTCCGATGGCCCTGCCTGTGTGTGCTGGCTTCACTTCGCTCCCCAGTCGGTACCGGCGGGCCAACGCCCGACCCCGGTCCTACGGTTCTGCGTTGCTTCACCACTCCTGCAGACGGCCACCACCGTCTGCCAACCTTGCTGTCAGTGCCTGGGCCACAAACCCAGACACCCAAGTGCTTGCTCCTCTCACTTCAAACTCCTAAACTGTTCTGACACTTTTCCCGCCTCCAGGCCTGTGAACTCCTCGGTGGGTGGGGCCAACCGCTTGGCTCCACCCCACCTGGTGTGGACATCAGACCCTGGAGGGAGGCAAAGGGGTTTTGTGTTTGGCTGGTGTCACTGTCTAATGGGGGTGGGGGTGTGTGAGTGTTATCTGTGACGACCTGGCTAGTCCAGGGCGCCACATAAGCTCTTATGGTCAGCGGGATCCGCTCTCTCTCTCCAGTAGAGTGTAAGCTCGCAGGGTCCTCTCTCCTGTAGAGTGTAAGCTCTTATGGTCAGCAGGGTTAATAATGTTTTTCCCATTTCTTATATTGATTTACACTATATTACGCCATAATATTATAAGTCTGGTTTATGTGAATATATATTTAGACTCCAAACTCCTAGATACGAGCAATGACTGGACACAGATTTGTAAAGGACAGTGAGATATTTGGGATCTTATCCAATATTAACAGACATGCCTCAGTCAGGAATTGTGTTTTTTTCACCATCCGGCAGTCTTATTCTGGTATAAATACAATTCTGACTCACTAATTTGGCTTTTTTAAGTAGAGTAAAAAAAAAATCAATTTAAGGAATTCTAGACACTTTTTTAAAGTTTTATATCCTCGATTTAACAGCTCCCGGAACGCATATGACCTTTCTATAAGTGTCTAGCGCAATATCCTCCAACAATTAGATGCTCCACCCGAGTCTGTGTATGCCTTGGTTTCAGTTGTCTGGGAACTTACAGAGAATTCAGACAATGCGGACGCCACTGTTAACTGGATACATTGCAAGCCTCCAATTCATACAGAAGAAATTACAGGAAGGAAAATTGAAAAATTAGGTGAAAATATTTTTTTTTTGCTCAAAATGAGACAAAAAAAAATCTAAGGACCGATAGTTTTTAATTTCTTTATTAACTCTCTTACTACCAAGGACGTATATATACGTCCTCTGCCATGTCTGTTCCTTTAATGTAGGATCGTGTGACGAGCCCGCATTATTCCCTGCAAATGTCTGCTGATCTGATCAACAGGCATGTGCAGCTAACAGGCGCATGTGGATCTCAGATCCACTCACGCCTGTTAGCCCCTTAAGCCTGCTTTACATGTTTCAATATGTCGTGCGATCACATTTGCGATCGCACCCGCCCCCATCGTTTGTGCGGCACGGGCAATTTGTTGCCCGTGTCGCACAACGCTGTAACCCCCCCGTCACATGTACTTACCTTCCAAACGACATCGCTGTGGGCGGCGAACATCCACTTCCTGAAGGGGGCGGTTCATTCGGCGTCACAGCGATGTCACACAGCGGCCGGCCAATAGAAGCGGAGGGTCGGAGATGAGCGGGACGTAAACATCCTGCCCACCTCCTTCCTTCAGCATTGCCGGCGGGACACAGGTAAGCTGCAGTTCATCGTTTCCGGGGTGTCACACGGAGCGATGTGTGCTGCCTCGGGAACATTGAACAACAGGACGTTCAATTTTTAGAAAATGAGCGACGTGTCAGTGATGAACGAGAAGGTGAGTATTTCTGCTCGTTCATAGCTGTCACATGCTACGATATCACTAACGATGCCGGATGTGCGTCACTTACGACATGACCCCGCCGACATCTCGTTAGATATATCGTAGCGTGTAAAGCCCGCTTTAGATCACGCTGTCAAATTCTGAGAGTGCAATCTAACAAACGCAGGCGGGAACTGCGCTTGTCCCCACCGCTAACGGCAACCTCATGAAGTGATTACAGAGCGCCAATGTGTTGTTATTGAACCTGTCACTGTCATGACTCACTTCCTGTGAATGCCTGCAGAGCGCCAGCACTCACAGGAGATCAGCAATTCCAAAGCTGAAGCATCGCACTGATCAGTAGATGCTATCAGACAGTGCAGTCATGAAGGACCCCAAAGGGATCCCAATGTATTGTTACCGCTCTATAAATCACTTTTAAATCTGCATCTGGAATATGGGATCCAGTTTTGGGCTTCACATTTTAAAAAGGACATTCAGAATTAAGGGTCAGTTCGAAGATGGATAACTAGATTATCACAAGGGATGGATGAATAAGAAAGTTGAAGATAAAATGATCTCTAAAATGCATAATGTTAAAGATAACCCATTTCCTTTGTATTTTAGGCAAAAAAAACACCATAAACTTTGAAACTGATGAAAAGGAAAATAGGCCAATGCAAACGTTTGTACAGCCTTGAAAATTTATGTGCTCTAGTGACGCAAATTTCACAGTTTTATAAAAACCCAGCCTCCTCTAACCTTGTGCCAAATGACAGCAGCCATTGGTTCTTCTAAGCAGCTGCCTAGCACTCTGAAATTGAAAATGGTGGAGTCCTGCAAAACAGGAGAAGAATATAAGAAGATAGCTAAGTGTTTTCCAATTGCCCTTTCCTCAGTTTGAAATGTAATTAAAAAATGGCAGTTAACAGGAGCAGTGGAGATCAAGATAAGGTCTGGAAGAGCCAGCAAAATTTTTGTGAGAGCTGCTCATAAGACTGCAAGGCAAATCACAACCCTCATATGACTGCAAAAGACCTTCAAGAAGTTTTAGCAGACTCTGGAGTAATTGCACATTGTTCTACTGTTCAGAGACACCTGTAAAAATATGGCCTTCATATTTGTCATATTCAAAGAGTCATCAGAAGAAAACCTCTCCTGCATCATCACTGTAAAATTCAGCATCATAAGCCTGTAAAAGATCATCTATTAGAGCCCGATGCATTTTGGAAACAAGTACTATGGACAAATTGAGTTAAAATAGAACTCTTTGGCCACAATGATCAAAAATATGTTTGGAGAAAAAAGGGCACAGAATTTTAGGAAAAAATCACATCGCCAACCATTAAGCATGGCGGTGGATCAATCAGGCTAAGGGGTTTTGCTGCAGCCAATAGCATGGGGAACATTTCAAGGGGAGAAGGAAGAATGGATTAAATGAAATTTCAACAAATTCTCCATGCAAGCATAACACCATTTGTAAGCTGAAGTTGAAAAGAGGAGAAAAGAGGATGGTTTCTACATATGGACTATTGTCCTAAACACATGTCAAAATTCACAATAGACAAAAGTGTGCAAGCTGAAGGTTTTACAATGGCCCTCACAGTCCCCTGATCTGAATATTATTGAAAATCTCTGGGTAGACCTCAAAAGAGCAGTGCATGCAGGACGAGCCAGGAATCTCACAAAACTTGAAGATTACTCCAAGGAAGAGCAGAGCATACACGATGAGCCAGGAATCTATCATAACTGGAAGACATTTCCGAGGAAGATAGAGAAAAGGTATTCAGCTCACACATGTAAGGTCCTCCAGTCTGCGGTTGATGCACGTAGTCCTGCGGATAGGCAGGTCCGGCTTCAGAGTAAACGGTAATAGAAAATGAGTGGGACTCAGCACCAACAGCTTCCTGTTTTCCATTTTGCTCTTGTATTTCATTGCTTCTTAAGGTGCTATATATATATCTCTTGCCTCCCATCCTACATGGCTTATGATTAAGGACTGTTTTTAAATTCCCCCTTTTGTGTCCAAAACGCGTCAAGCCGCACGGCAAGTCGCATGGCGATTTTGGATGATTTGTGACCCTTGCTTTATTTTTAAACTTCTCAAATAAAGCATGAAGATTTTTATTCATCCATATTGGTGCTGAGTCCCACTCATTTTCTATTACCATTTCCGAGGAAGAGCAGTGCATGTAAGACGAGCCAAGAATCTCACAGAACTGGAAGACGACTACAAGAAAGAGCAGTGCATGCAAGACGAGCCAGGAATCTCACAGAACTGGAAGATGACTACAAGAAAGAGCAGTGCATGGAAAACGAGCCAGAAATATTACAGAACTGGAAGACGTCTCCAAAGAAGAACCTGGCCTGCAAGACGAGCCAGGAATCTCACAGAACTGGAAGATGACTACAAGAAAGAGCAGTGCATGGAAAACGAGCCAGAAATATTACAGAACTGGAAGACGTCTCCAAAGAAGAACCTGGCATGCAAGACGAGCCAGAAATATCACAAAACTGGAACACTTTTTCCAGAAAGAATGGATGAAAATCTGTCAAATAAGAATTGAAACACTATTGGCTGGATGCAAACAGCATTTACAAGCTGTGATACTTTCCAAAGTGAGTGCTAGTACTAGGTACCAACCTTGCAGGGTCATAAACCTTTTCATCAGCCCATTGTCCTTTTTTGTTAAATTAAAAATGTAAAAGTTGAAAATAAAATATTTTTTTTGCCTAAAAAACAAAGAAAATTTGTCATCTTTAACTTTATGCCTTTTAGAGATCATTTCATCTTCAACTTGCTTAATTTTTCATGTGCCGCCCCCATGCCAGCAGCCGGGCTGCTGCTCGGATCCAGATCCTTGGTGGCTCGAGGGACTCCGGACCCGGGGGTCGCGCGGCCACTCGAATGAAAGGGGGGCTATGTACAGGGGGTTTGGAAAGTTCGTGACACCACCCACGGTGCGTGGTAATGTGAGGGACCACCGCTGCGGTTGGGGAGTGATGGTGTGGCAGCCTGATGTTTAACCCCTCCGTGGGTAGGGGGTTTGTGTCCTGGGGCCCGTCGGATGGTTGGTGAATGGGTGCCACTGGGGTAGGAACAGGGGTATTTCAGTGAGCCTCTGAGGACGGGCCCGGTGATGCGGCCGGGTCTGGTCTGGCCGGTGTCGGGGTGACCTCTGCCTTGGCTGGAATGAGGGCCTTGCTCTGGATCTCTGCCGCAGCCGGAGACTCTGATTGACATACTGAAGGTTCTGCTGCCGGGGTTGGTGGGGGCAACTCGGCGTCCGCTGAGGACGAGGTAGTCAGTAGTGGAGCGCTCCCCGCGAGCGGGGACGGTCCGGATCCCTCAGCCACTTTGGCCGGATTTGTGCAATCTGCAGGGACTGGGTAACCGCTTACCCTCTCTTCACATGGGATTTCAATCTCACGGGCTCGCACCGCCACTGCCAGGCTTCTCATCTCTTCCCTCCAGTGGTTCAGAATGAAGAGGAATTGCGTCCGCCTTCTCCTGTGCAGCTGCTATGTTTCCTCCTCTATCCATGCCGCGGTCCCAGGGACAACATGTTCTGGGGACCAGTCTCGCTCCGCCATCTTGCCACTGCATCTTCCAGGAATGTTGTGACAGAGTCCTGGTGTCCCTGCTCCACTTTCGCTAGTAACACATTCTGGCCCACCCCCACGGTCTTTTCGCAGCACTCTCTCGCTGACCGTGGCCCTCTGGGAACTTCCGGTTCCAGCCTCTCCAGGAAGATGAGGGGCGGGGCTTAATGTTTGCGCGCTTTCTTGGAGAAGATGGGTTTTGTCGCGAAAAGATGGCGGAAAATGGCGGAATTGGTGGGAAACAAGATCTTGACTTGCGGTCTTCGGCTTTCAAGGCGCACGTCACCCAGGTAAGTGGGTCATGGTCGTATCCTGTTCGTGACGCCAGGTTTTTTCGAGGTGTGCCGCCCCAGTGCCAGCAGCCGGGCCGCTGCTCGGATCCAGATGCGCGGTGGCTCGAGGGGTCTCTGGACACGGGGGTTCTGCGGCCACTCGAATGAAAGGGGGGCTAAGTACAGGGGGTTTGGAAAGTTTGTGATGCCACCCACAGTGCGTGGTAATGTGAGTGACCACCGCTGTGGTTAGGGACCGATGGTGTGGCAGCCTGATGTTTAACCCCTCCATGGGTAGGGGGTTTGTGTCCCGGGGCCCGTCAGATGGTTGGTGAATGGGTGCCGCTGGGGTAGGAACAGGGGTATTTCAGTGTATTCACTCAGTCAAGGAATAACAACACCGACTACTTATAAACCAGAATTCTGAGCACCACTGTAGCTTGTAGGGAGCATGCTTGGGTCCATGCCCTTGGTGTTGCTGTTAGCCTGTGGCCCTGTCCTTGGCACCTCTGTCTCTGCTGAACCCGTGGGTATAAAACTCTTCGAGTCCCGCTCACCCGTATGGCTAATGGAGTGAGCTTGCTCTCAGGGTTCATGCATAGGATTTCTTTGGACTGTATTGGGAAAGTTCTATCCCATCGGTGCACTAGTACCCCGATTTTGGAGCGGGATGGGGATGACACTTGAAGTCTTCACCCCCGTCGGGTAAATTACCAGAACGCGTGAAGCTACTTTCTGGTCTAGGGTCCACGTACCCCGTCGTGCCCTGGCCCCTGCCCGGTGATAGTGTGTCGCCCTTGACTAGTCAGGTCGTCCCAGGTAGTCCCATGCACACACACCCCCTCCCTGAAAAGGTGACAGCAGCCAACCAAGAAACCCTTGTCACCATCCTCCAGGTTTGATGTCCACACCAGGGGGGGCGGAGCCAGGTGGTTGGCTCTGCCCACCGAGGAGTTCACAGGCCTGGAGGCGGGAAAAGACACACAAGTTCTAGTGCACAAGTAGATGACTCTTGACAGTGAAGGAGAGAGATTGAGTTCAAGGGCAGACCTGTGACCAGGCCTGCCAATAGACCCGGTCTGCTCCTGCCCTCGATACTGCCTCCCCCACTGCCCATAGCGGTCGCCGCTAGCTCTCTGCTCGGATCCCCACCCCCGTCACCGGTGGGGGAGCCCGTCCCAGATGCCCAGGAGGAGCCGCCTGTGGCCACAGCATGCGGACAGCAACCCGATCGACCCGCACTACCTCCGCTCCCATGGAAGGTTAAGTCCCGGAAGGTGCCAGCGCCTGATGTGGTCCCGGCCCCAGCAATCCGCCCGGCTGAGGAGGAGAGCGCTACCCGGAAGAAGGCCCAGAAGGTGAGGCAGGCCGTTCCCGGGTCTCGGGCCTTGGCTGAGATCCCACGGGGAGGCCGCTGCAAGGCAGCAGAGCCGGCCGCAACGCAGCGGGGTTCCCCCCAGAGGGTGACGGTCATGGCCGCCACCGGGGAACTCCAGCTGGGCTAGACCCCCACCCATCGAGACCCCGGGCACGCAGACGCCCCGTATTGGGAGCGGCGGCAAACCAGCTGGGCCGAGAGATCGAGGCTTGTGAGAGGAGGAAAGCCGAAATCCTCGCCCGCACAATCCGGGAAAAGGACAATTTGAGGAGTGCCACCTACCGGGTGCGGGGCCCGACCTTCCAAGGCCAAGTCCGTCGGTTTGACCCCCAGCGTGGATGGGGGTTCATTTTTTAACCGGGCCTGGAGGCCGATGTGTTTGTTTCCCAACGGGATGTCAACTCACACCTCCCGTTGGGTCATCCGGATCGGGATCTGGTTCCAGGGGACCTCGTGACCTACACCCGGCATTGCGGGGAGAGGGGCTGGTTTGCCCTCAGCGTTAAAAGGAGGGTGCGCCAGGATGTCCTGGAGCGCTCCCAGTCCCCTCCCCCACCGTACAGCCCTGAGGTTGCCATTGAGGAGGAGTATGAGGAAGAGGAACAAGAGTAAAGGCAGCGGATCCCGGCTGCAAAGTTGAACGGTCCCCGTTGGGACTATACTGTCTGTTGGGACTTTGTTTTTGCCCTGTTTACATAAATACAAGGCTGAGAACTGGCAGGCCATCCAAAAACTATTGGGCTTGTAAATAAATCCCCCTTTACTGGCCTTCCGGTTTCACAGCCTCCGGAGAGACAGACTGGATGATGGGCCTGCGGGAAATAGATGGCCGAGGCCCGCCACTACTTCAACTGGTGGCCATCCTCCGAGTCAGGGGTCCCCTTGGACGTGGGGCCTCTGAAAAGACAGGCAGTTGTGAAACCTGCACCCGTTCCGTTGGATAACAATTTAAAAGAAAAGCCTTATGAGGTCACTCATATTTTGATGCACAGGGAAGATAAGCACATGGCTGGGGGCTGCAGTTTGTAGCCGTATACTATATCTGTGCTGGGTATCTTAATACCGTGGGACCCTATGCAAATTTTTTTTATCTATTTATTTTTACAGAAATATAGACCGCACAGACTGTGTCTTTGATTGAAAGTGTCGCGGGCGCGGAGGAGGGTGTCAGCACACCGCGCTCACCCCTTCTGCTCGGGTCCGGCAGTTGCTCCTGGTGGCTCGAGCTGCGGGCCGGATCCCGGGGTGTCTCGAGCGACACTCCTCGCCCGTGAGTGAAAAGGGGGTGTTTGTTGGGATTATAGTTCGTGACGCCACCCACGGTTGTGGTGATGGCACCACCGCTGCTCAGTGTGGGGGTCCCGGGGATGGTGATAGGAGCAGCCAGGTGTTGTGTTGCCCCTCCGTGGGTAGGGGTTGGTGATCCCGGGGCCCGGTGAAGAGATGCAAGGTGTAGGGCCTGGAGGGCGCAGGGACGCGGGGGCAGCGCTGTGCCTTGCGGCACTATGGTACTCACTCAGCCTGACACGGACACAGTTTGTACGGTAAACCAACGGCTGGTAGGACGGTCCCACAGACGGCTGCACCTGCACTCCCGGTAGGTGACGGTGACTTCTCTCTTCCTTGCACCTGTGTGGTCTGGTGGTATCGGTGGATTCCCTCCGGTTACCCGCTCCCCGACTGCAATCTGGGCCGGAGGAGCTCTACACTTTGCCCGCAGGCGCTGGCCCTGGGGAAACTGGTGCCTTGGCGGTGGCGGTGTCTCCCCGTTAATGGTCGGGCTGTTGCCGTCAATCGGGACTTTGTTGCTGGGGGATCTGCGTCCCCTTCGCTGACGGATTCGGCAAATTGGGCGACTCCTAGCCTTGCCGGGGTCCGAGAGGCCCCTGCCCTGGTGCTGACTGTCCTTCGGAACACTGCTCCAGACCACCGGGCACACAGCCAACGGGGTCCTTCCAGGAACTTCCGAACTGTCCCACTCCGGACAGTCACCGCCGTCGCTGACCTTGCTGTTCTAGCCCTATACACAGCTGGGCTCTCAGGCTCTGTCACCACTTCTTGCTTTCCTCCTGTTCCACTTTCCTTTCCTTCACTTTCACTTCTTGTTGTTTACTCTAGCCCCTGCCTGGGCTACTCTGCTGTTCACTCCTTCATGTCCCTGACTGGACTGCCTGGTTACTTCCTGCCTCCAGAGTTGTGAGCTCCTTGGTGGGCGGAGCCAACCGCCTGGCCCACCCCCTGGTGTGCATCACAGACTCCTGGAGGGAGGCAACAAGGATTTCTGGTTAGCAGGTGTGCCTACCTGGAGTGTGGGGTGTGTGGTGTTGTTATCTGTGTCCCCTGGCTTGCCCAGGGCGACACATTCCCCCTTAGCAAAATGCAGACCGTCCGCGGGCTGCCGTCCTACACCGGTTTTATTTTTCTGTAAAAGGGGATAACAAGGGTTAATCAAACATAAATAACATTTTTAATCATAAACTCTTCCCAAACGGGAGGCACATTTTACTTTTAACGTTGCAACGGTGTACGGTCACGGTTTCCGCTCTCTCCCACCCAAGCAACCTGGCCCTGATGCTGCCCCTAAAACCCAGGCAGCACCCCTTGACCCACAGTCCAGCACAAGTCACCCGAGCGGGATCTGTCCTTCCCCTCCAGAGGGTAGCCACCGGTCCCTTTGGTGGCTGGGCCCTGGCCTGCTCTGCTCAGGGCCCTCCCTCCAACCTGCCTCTCCGGAGGCGGCATTGCGGAAACGGTAACGGTACCCAACATATTTACAAGCCACTTAACGTTTGTGGTTGCCCTGCAGAGTTCACGGGCTTGTCCATGGATAGTTCCCATGCATTTTAAACGGTCCCCACGGGGACAACGGTGCCGGCTCCTGCCGGTGGCAAATCACTGCAGCAAATCAGGTAACAAACTCGGGTAATCATCTTTCATCATTGCAGAATTTTCAAAAACTTTCAAACAATGGTGGTCCCAACGGGGACGGTGCAGCGGGCATCCATTGCCCTGGAGGCGGCTACCACCGCATGGTGTCGGCCCACTCCGCGACCGAGCGGTACATGGGATTTTCCTCCCACTGGCAGTTCAACCCCGCACCGCTGACAGCCGTTAGGAATGGCGGGGGAGGCGGCATACTTGGGACCTCTTCCTCCATCAACGACATCCCCTTCGGACCTCCAGCCGCGGTGCTGATGTCTGTCTCCCAGTCAATCAGGGCCGGCTCTGGGGTTTGGGTGGACTGGTCGCGACGCGGCACGGCCGCAGCGGCCCCTTGCTCACGGGCCCCTACTACGGCAACCATCCTTCGCATCTCCGCTTTCCAGTCCATCAACTGCTGCAAGCTCTGCGCCCTCACCTTCACGCAGAAGCGGCCCAGCTCCCGCTCCAACCACGCAGCGGTCCCGGCGGGGAGCTCACCCGGGCCGCAGTCTTCAAAAGCTACTCCGCCTCGTTTCCCCCAGAGCTTGGGTACTCCGGTGGCGGGTATTCCCGCACTCCAATTCGAGGACGCTGCCATTTCTCCATTCGTGTCCCCGTCTTTCTAGCGGCGTTGTTACACGCGTCCAGCCGCCATCGCGTCCCCCTTAGCTCTTTCCGGCCCCTCCTCTCTCGGGGCGGGGTTTTGGCCTTCGCGCTTCTACTGCTCGAGAAGACGCTCGAGCGGGAACTTTTCGCGCCAAAGATGGCGGCTTCTGAAATTTTTCTGCCGGATGTCTCCGGCGGTAACAAGGCGCACCTCTACCTGACGGCAGAGCGGTAAGATCCTGTTCGTGACGCCAAGTTGTCGCGGGCGGGGAGGAGGGTGTCAGCACACCGCGCTCACCCCTTCTGCTCGGGTCCGGCAGTTGCTCCTGGTGGCTCGAGCTGCGGGCCGGATCCCGGGGTGTCTCGAGCGACACTCCTCGCCCGTGAGTGAAAAGGGGGTGTTTGTTGGGATTATAGTTCGTGACGCCACCCACGGTTGTGGTGATGGCACCACCGCTGCTCAGTGTGGGGGTCCCGGGGATGGTGATAGGAGCAGCCAGGTGTTGTGTTGCCCCTCCGTGGGTAGGGGTTGGTGATCCCGGGGCCCGGTGAAGAGATGCAAGGTGTAGGGCCTGGAGGGCGCAGGGACGCGGGGGCAGCGCTGTGCCTTGCGGCACTATGGTACTCACTCAGCCTGACACGGACACAGTTTGTACGGTAAACCAACGGCTGGTAGGACGGTCCCACAGACGGCTGCACCTGCACTCCCGGTAGGTGACGGTGACTTCTCTCTTCCTTGCACCTGTGTGGTCTGGTGGTATCGGTGGATTCCCTCCGGTTACCCGCTCCCCGACTGCAATCTGGGCCGGAGGAGCTCTACACTTTGCCCGCTGGCGCTGGCCCTGGGGAAACTGGTGCCTTGGCGGTGGCGGTGTCTCCCCGTTAATGGTCGGGCTGTTGCCGTCAATCGGGACTTTGTTGCTGGGGGATCTGCGTCCCCTTCGCTGACGGATTCGGCAAATTGGGCGACTCCTAGCCTTGCCGGGGTCCGAGAGGCCCCTGCCCTGGTGCTGACTGTCCTTCGGAACACTGCTCCAGACCACCGGGCACACAGCCAACGGGGTCCTTCCAGGAACTTCCGAACTGTCCCACTCCGGACAGTCACCGCCGTCGCTGACCTTGCTGTTCTAGCCCTATACACAGCTGGGCTCTCAGGCTCTGTCACCACTTCTTGCTTTCCTCCTGTTCCACTTTCCTTTCCTTCACTTTCACTTCTTGTTGTTTACTCTAGCCCCTGCCTGGGCTACTCTGCTGTTCACTCCTTCATGTCCCTGACTGGACTGCCTGGTTACTTCCTGCCTCCAGAGTTGTGAGCTCCTTGGTGGGCGGAGCCAACCGCCTGGCCCACCCCCTGGTGTGCATCACAGACTCCTGGAGGGAGGCAACAAGGATTTCTGGTTAGCAGGTGTGCCTACCTGGAGTGTTGGGTGTGTGGTGTTGTTATCTGTGTCCCCTGGCTTGCCCAGGGCGACACAAAAGCAGTCAAACATGCTTTCACAACGGGTGGGGGCGCATCTGACTGCAACTGATCAGAGACGTGGGGACTCCTGGTAGGTGGGGAAGAAGTGAATAGGTATGAAGGATAGTGTGAGCCCCGTAAGTTAGAGTCGCGCGGAGACTGGTAAATATAAAGCGCCTGCTCTGATCCCCATATGCCTTCTACCACCATTTTTAAGTTCTGGATTTGGGTCCTCATATGGGGACCAGCATCGGGCCAGATATCCAGGATCAATTCTGGGCCCAAACCAGGTTTTTCTTTAAACTGGATCCGCCGATCCCGGGTATCTACGAGTCCGCCCATCACTACCGATCAGTTGATTTTAACTTTGAATATTGCTAACTGTGAGCTGATTTGTTCTCTTTAAATTTCTATACTGCCTTCCACTTACCCATTACTTTCGAAACTCCCTGTTCCTGTATAATATAAACCTGTTGGAGTCACCACTGAGTTGCCTTTATTGCATTTTGCCTTCCTGGCACTTGTTTACAACTGACTAAGCAACTTGCTTTCAGTGCAATCAGTGTTTTATTAGCAGGACAGTATCACTGCAGGACTTGGTGTTACATTGCATGCAGTACAGGCAGCCCAGCTAATTTTTAAAACCCCTCCTCAACCACTGATTGGCAGCTTTCTGCCTGAGCACAGTGTACACAAAAAACTGCCAATCAATGGTGTGGGCGGGTGTCATTATTCTGATGAGTGGTGCTCTGCTCTCCTGCAGATGCAAAATTTTATTAAAGGACGTAAAATTAATGTGATGACAAAAATAGGGAGCCCATATGCGGCGTAAGGCCTTACGCCGCATATGGGCTCCCTATTTTTGTCATCACATTAATTTTACGTCCTTTAATAAAATTTTGCATCAGTTTTACTACTACTCCGGAAGCTGGATTTTTTCTTTCTTCTATTGGACCCTTGCACTGCCAGAGTGTTATCCCTGCATGCCGGACTTTGCCCTAGTTGAGCTGGATCAACCTTTTTTTTCTGCTCTCCTGCAGAGCCTGTACTGGGCCTCATATTTTCCTCTGGTGAACTCGTTGTTCCCGGTCTAGTCCTGTGTGGTGTGGAAGGGGCCTGTTCTTTGGAGCCTCGTTCAGGGTGACTACTTTGCTTTATCTGAGTCCTATTTCACCCGGAACGCAGCCAGTAATAGTTCCTGTTTAGCAGTGTACATTTCTGGTTCCCATAAGTGACTGACCTGATAATGTCCTGCTTCCTAGTTCCTCTTATCCCGTCCCGTCTCCTCCCCTACTCTGACTTGACTCCCCGCCTCACTGACCTTCGGCTTGTTTACTGACCCCGGCTCCGCTCTCCCATGTACCTGACGTGTCCTCTTGGCTACTGACCGTGGCTTGTACCTCGACCCCGGCTCTGCTTTCTTCCTGGTATTTGACTCGACCCTCGGCTCGCACTTTGACTTTGGTTTTCCTCTCTCCCTCTGTTACTGACGTGATCTCCCGGCTCCTGACCCCTGGCTTGTTCCACTACCCCGCAGATCTCCTAATGGTTTAGCATCTCATTACACCTGGGTGTTTGGCATCACTCAGCATTCTGACAACTTGTAGATCTGCAGCTGAGAAAACTGCATCAAGCATTCCAGCAAGTGACACAACTCTAGAATCAGTCTCCCTGCGGATACATCATGCTGCTCTCAGAATCCATAGCAAAAACCTGCTGACAGATTCCCTTTAAAGATACTAAATTTGCCACTTGGCCCTCATCTTCCATGTGCCACTTTTAATATGTGGCAGAGGAACCTTTTGGACCCCTGCAGCACCAGGTAATAAGCACAACTGCTGCTACCTTATCAATTCTGGAGAGCACCCGATCTCCCTTTGTTTTATTTCCCCTTTACGTTGCAAAAAACTTGATAATTCTACAGGTCAAGTGTAATATTTTTGCAATTTTTGGCAACTATAAGAACAAGTAAGTAACATCCATAAAATTCTACGATCCAACGTTATTATTCTATTAAATTTGGCACAAAAGAAGGTAAAAAGCAGAATTTAATCAGGAGAAACTAATTTCAGGAAATTGTAAATTGTAAAAAAATAAAAGTGTTTTATTGTCCGGGCTCCTCGTCATTCAGATCTAAGTTCCTTTTTTTTAATTCAGTTTTGCAACTGAACTGATGATTCATGTGACTAGCGTATTAAACACACTTACGCTTTTGTGCTCACTGACAGACTTGGAGGATGAGGAGGATATTCTGGGAATATTCTTCTTGGCAATGGTTGGATTTGATCTAATATTCTAAGCAAACAACTGAAATAGCGGCCGAGCCAAACGGCCCAGACAATTACTTGCCAAGAAGTACGAATTACTGTAGCTCTAGATCTCTGGACCCCGTCCATGCTGTCAAGTGAGGACAAAATATTATGTGAACACAACTTTGTACAGAACAACGAAGGAGGACAGGCAACATCACAGAGGACATCCTGACATTGGGAGTTCCCTCCCAAAAAATGCACTTTTTTGGACTTTGTCAGTCTACGGCACAAAGCCAATGGATCATAGTAAACGTAAAACCTTCGTGGTGCCTAATAGGAAACTAACGGAGACTATGAATATCACTGTGGCCAACCACTCATTGTGTCATCATCCTATTAGTGCCTCCACCCTTCTCGCAAAACTAGTCATTCACCATTTGACCTTCACCATTGCCAACAACACAGCAAACATTAAAGGTTTATAAGGAACTGGAAGGTTCGTAGTGTTACTCAAGTCCTGAGACATATATGACAAAAATTGGGTGGAAGAGATGTACTAAAATGAATGAGACCTCCTTCTCCTAGACTGGTATCACTGTAGGGTTTGTATACCTTCATATAAGTACCTAGAAAATCATATTTGTGGTACAAATTGTAATTATTTTGTTTTATGAAAAAATAGTTTTATTACATATAGAGATGGGCGATCCTGCAGATAATCTTAATCCAGAACATCTGCCCAAACGCCGATCCCCATATAAGTTTATGGGGAACCGAATATTGTGCTTTAAAATGGTGGTAGAAAGAGCTATTGGTATTTGAGCGGGAGCATTATATTTACCAAGTCTCATTACCCTCATAGATATTCACTGCTTCCCTTGCCCACCAGCAGTCCCGGGGTCTATGATTGGTTACAGTCAGACCGCACCCCCACCCTGGGTGACAGCATGTGTTGTTGCTTGGAATCACGTACGCAGTCTGAGTCTATATAGGAATGAATAATATCAAACTCCGGTACACTGAAGGCAAAAATGAAACAGTTCATGCTATTCCACATAAATTTTAATACATTTTCGAAGACCAATTGCATTAAACATGGACCAACATTTCAGTTTGTTACAGTGGGTACGATTGGATATAAAATAATATGAAGCCAATTGTCGCCCGAAGTCCGCCGGGTAGATGACAAGGCCGCTACGGGACTGGAGGATGGTATAGCAACTAAGGAAAACACAAATGTGAATGAAGGGGATGTTTGAGGGCACACCCCAACGTATAGCGTGTCTCTGTTAGCTTCACAGGTACACAGGTATTGGTAACGGATGAAGGGACACGTCAGACCGAGAGGTAACCCAGTTAGTGTCACTGGTAAACCGAGGACTGGTACACACACACACACACACAAGTCGGCCACTGACACTACAGACTACCGGTCACATGCGTAGGGGCACATCAGACCATGTGGGCCACCCAGCTAGCGTTACCGGATGCCCGAGGACTGCTAGGACATAGACTGACCAAGATACGAATACCTGGTATCGGCGCCTAGCCCTGAAGCATACACACACATAAACACACACACACACACGAGTCTGCCACAAGCTCTGCAGACTACCGGTCAAGTACATAGGGGGCACATCAGACTAGCATCGCTGTGCACCCAAGGACTGGTAGGACAGGAGCTAATTCTAACTGCTCCGCATTACCAGAGAATTGTGGCGTCCGGCCCCGACACCCTAGCCCTGCCTACCACTGTCCTATCCACAAACATACACCTGCCACAAACACTGCAGGAAAGATGGTGCTGGAACCCACGCATACATGCAGCACAGTCTGCTCACTGAGCTGCAGCCAAAGACAATGTGACGCTTGCACGCCGATGGGCGTGGCTACGGACCTTTTATAGCCGCCTCCCGGGCCCAGGCCACATGGCATGTGGTAATGGTGCCAGTTGCGGCTATCCCGCTGCTGCCACGTCACCGCTGATGTCACTGCGAGCCAATCAGCGGCCGCCGCGTCAGCGATGACGTCACGTGCTAGCCATAATACCGCATTTAGTGCTTGGAGAGGCTGCAGGAACCCGCACATGCGCAGTAGCGCTAATTGAACACTTAGTCTTAGGAAGGTACAAGACTCTAGCCACCTGATGCCTGTCAGCCCGACACCTCAAGCGGTGGACAGGTGGCGCTGTGGAGTTGACTGATCCCAATGTGGGAGTCAATGACAGGACTGGACCTATTCGGGACTCAAAAGGAACCCAAACCATAGCACAGTCACTCGGCTTTTTCAAGGTCTATGAATGCTGGTCACTGCAGTAAATGGAAATCAGGTAGTGGTGAAAGACTGAAAGAGTCTGAAAGGTGGTAGGATATAAGGACAAAGTCACGATATATAGTCTCTATAGAGGTATAAAAATAAATAAATAAAAATTGGCATAGAGTTCCCCATATTATGATGCACAGCACAGATAAAGCATACGCCTACAGGCTGTAGCCCCCAGCCGTGTGCATATCTTGGCTGTGTATCAAAATAAGAGGGACCCTATGAAGATTCTTTTAGAAAATAATTTAAATAAATAATTTAAAAAACAGTGAAACCCAGCCATGATAAAGCCGACAGCTGGGGGCTGTTATTTTCAGGCTGGGGAGACCCATGGTTATTGGGCCCCCCAGCCTAAAAATAGCAGCCTGCAGCCACACAGAATTGTTGCATCGATTAGATGTCACAGTGCCGGCACTTTACCCGGCTCCTCCCTATTGCCCTGGTGCGGTAGCAATCAGCCTGATCTAAGGGGTTAATGACAGCTTACAGCTGTGACTGAACAATAGATTTGTAATAGGAAGCATTTATGAGACCCCCTCATTAGAAATACATTAAGTGAAAAGGAATAAACACAAACACGCCAAAAATCCTTCATTTGAAATAAAATGCAAAAAACATCCTCTTCCTCAAATGTATTAACGCCAGACACCCAGTTCTGACGTAATCCACCCAAGGTCCAACAACAATCCCGGCTCAGCTACATATCTGAAGTCACAGAGAGGGGACATGACCTCACACTCTAGCTTCAGGCAGAGACTCACTGAGCCGCAGCTATGAGCGGTGATATCACTCAGTTTATCTGCAGTCACAGCTGGAGGTTCCTATGGTACCACACCTGTGATTGCCAAAATAAGCAGGATGGGGGTGCACTCTGATTGCAAGCAATCATACACTGGGATTGCCGGTGGGCGGGGGAAGCAGTGAATATGTAAGAGGATAATGAGCGGCCACGTGGGAGACTCGGTAAATATAGCACTCATGCTTTATTCCTTATTTTCTTTCTTTCTCCTTTATTTTTTTTTTTTCATTTTCTGAGTGGCCAAATCCGAATAGTTACACAGAGTTTGTGTTTGGAGTAGGTGCACATATGTGTGGTATCCTAGGTATCCGGTACAGATCCCGAATTTTACAGTCTGGGTTCGCCCATCATTAATTTCATATGTAAATGAGGGGACATAGGTTTATCCTAGGCAAGGCCAAGAGCTTGGAGCACCATTCTCCTAGTTATATTATTATTATTATTAATAATAATAATAATAATAATAATAATAAATAATATTTATTCATTTATATAGCGCTATTAATTCCACAGCGCTTTACATACATTGGCAACACTGTCCCCATTGGGGCTCACAATCTAGAGTCCCTATCTGTATGTCTTTGTAGTGTGGGAGGAAACCCACGCAAACACGGGGAGAACATACAAACTCCTTGCAGAAGTTATCATCCTTTACTTTACTTTGCTGTGCTTTACTGCTATTCTTAGTCACTGGAGCTGCATTCAGGGAACGAAGACTACGGCGGAACTTCGTGGGAACATTTTTCATAACAATTTGGTGAAGGAATGATAGTAGGAGGGGTGACTTTATTGAAATATACTATTTTTTCCTGTGTGTGTTTTTTTCATTATTACTGGGTTAATAACGGGGGTGTCTGATAGACGCGTCTCCTTTACTAACTCCTGGGATTGATGCCAGCTGACATTACACAGCTGACATCAACCCCAAAAGCATTACCCTGAGTGCACTGCACCAGGTCAATCAAGAAGACTTGGGCGACTACATCAGAGCTGCAGAGTTTATTTTTTTCATAATAAATTGGTCAACGAAGGACTATCTTTTTCTTTTATTTCTTTACCTCTCTCCTTTATGTCTTTAGGTTTTGTCTGTGAACTACGTTGGATTCGGTAGACTACTTTAGATTTAAATGTTTGTTTTTTTTTTAAATAAATAAATGAAATAAATAAATAAATTGGTGAACCAGGGCAAGAATTGGGGAGTGTTTTTTTAAAATAGAATATTTTTATGTGTGTTTTATTATCTTTATACTTACTGGGTTAGTAATGAGGGTGTCTGAGAGATGCCTCTCCATTACTAACACCAGGGCTTGATGCCAGCTGATATTACATAACCAACATCAATCCTATAAACCATTACCCCGATTGCCACTACACCAGGGCAATCGGGAAAAGCTGTGTCAAAGCGCCATTACCATATACCTTCCCAGCCTGATATATGCCCCCATCTGTCTATTTTGCCTTTGCTGCTTATCAAAAATAGGGGGATCCCATGCCTTTTTTAATTTATTTATTATTTGCTATCCCTCCTCCACCAGTTATCCCTATATTGAGTGGTTTTACTAGAGAAAAAACAGTATGTAGCCCTGAAAAACACTTTCTCCCTGAACTGATTTCATAGAACAGTATGCTGAGCATCGCGCCCCAAGGTCTCAAGACCCAATGATGCAATGTGGCCAGACAATTACAGTAATGCAAGTAGCCAACATGGCTACAGTATTATCGTGTATGGCAGCCAATCCCTGCATGTCTAACAGCCGAGAAACATGCGTAGCAGGTACTTTAGCATGGTGCTCCAGGACCTGCGATTCTCGATCAAGTAACAAGCGTACTCAAACACCCTGATGCTCGATCAAGTATTGAGCAGTGTCATACATGCTCACTCATCACTAATGGTAAAGTGAATGGTGTTGTTCAAAAGTTGAAACACCACTCCAGCATTTTTTTCTTAGTGCTGGAGTGGTGCTTTACACCCAAGTCCCCTGCCTTCGGTCTTATTCTTACCCTCCAGCATTTTCCCCTTTTCTCAACATCGCTTTGATCCCACTGTGCCATCTTGTGCCCGTAATTCTGGACCAGCCGGAAGTCAGAAGTTACGTCGCAAGTGACGTGCCCACGGGTCGGGGGTTACTTGTCGCCGAGGCGCGGTACTTCTCCTGGCATGCCGCGGTGGCCTTGTCCGCTTCCGTGACCTCGGGTGTCAATAAAAGGCTGGGGATGGGGATGAAGGGGGTATTTGTTCGTGACGCCACTTTTGGTATGCGGCCAATATCAGCCGCCGCTGTGGGAATTCTTCTCTGCTGGGGCGGATGACAATGCAGCTCGGATGGTTCAGCTCTCTACAGGCAGAGCTATGCCCCATGGAGGATAGAGGTGGTAGTAGTCGCCTTATGGTGCAGGGGCACGATAGTGAGGGCGCCGGCAGTGATGGGATGACATAGAAGGTGCAGTTCAAGGTCTTTTACTCACTGATCACACACTGCCGCTGGAGTACTGGGCTACGTTGTGGTGGGCTTCAGCTGATCCCGGATACTTCGGAGGTCAAGGCCGGTGTTTCCTTCTGTGCGTCTCCGTACAATGGTTTCCCTCCATCTCAGCTCCTGGGCTGTGGAACAGGTCACGGGGGCCTTCTGCACTCCCCGCGAACCCTGGGATTCCCCTTCTTTTCTTAAAAACCTGGGTCGAGCCTCCGGCTCCAGACCACGGGCCCTACACTGTTCGCGTCTGTGCTTGTTCCTAAGTATGTCCTCACTCGGACACTGTCCGGTGACTAACTGCCTATTGTGTGAAAGATGGCTCCTAACTTACCCTTGTGGATGCCCCACTTCCCGGGTCCCTAAACTAGTGGGCATGAGGTCCCATACCTCATGATGGCCACCCCAGCAACTACCGTAGCCCGGTCCCAGTGACAGAATCCCCATGTTATGTGTTGGTGAGTGTGGTTGTAGTTGTTACCAGCTACGACTACCTCTGTATCAAAGGTGAATACTGCACCTGAAGCCTTAGTGTGCCACACAAGCACTAAAAACAAGTCTATGAGAGCCAGAATGGGGCTAAGATGAGGCTCTCATACAGATGCATTGATTTGTGCCCTCTGGTGCACTCCATGAAATACTGTAGCTGCCGGCAGGTCACAAATTACTGAAAACTGACCAGAGCGATGCTAGAACAGATGACACCAAAGGGTGAGTATATGTCACGCACAGAGTAGAAGATGTCCGTATATAATGCGGGACACATGTGATCAGACCAACGAGCTTCTGACGCACTACCAAAAAACACCACAAAAAGGGGGACACACTGGGGTCACATTACAATGAAAGTCCCTGCCACTAGGGAGAGGGGTGAGGGGGCACCTCCTGCAGTCACCTCAAGCTGACTCCTGAGCTCCCTAGCACCCCTACACAGGTTCTTTCAACCTGTCGGCAAGCAGGATACGTGGGTCCCTCAGCTGGCTCTAAACTCACCCTGTCTAATGAGTAAGCCAATGAGTACACTAGACTCGCAACTAAACTAATAAACACAGAGGGAAAGAAAAGATAGATCGGGGAATAAACAGAAGGATACAAAACACCAAACTTCAATGTAGCAGACGGACTCTATATTAGCAGATGGATGGGCACAGGACAAAACCTCAGCAGTTCCTTCCACCTGGCTGGCCAGAGTAGAAATGATTCTAACAGCAGCAAGGACTGCTGGGAAGGCTCCAGTATTTAACCTAAATGGGTGTTGTCTCAAAGCAACAACAGCTGACCTGCTTTGCTCAGAGCTGCTGGCAACAAAACTGAAATTAACTCATGACATGCCAAAGAAAAGGAAACCTCGTTTAAATTAAGAGTCTAGATGGAGATGGGAGTCTCCAGTCCTAAGGCTATCACTAGTCTCAAAACAGCAGGGAGACGACCGTGACAATATAAGATCGGGGGCAGAGGACTTACATTTAAACCAGTAAAAACTGTTTAGTGTAGTGAAAAATGACTCCACGCTCCGTTCCTGTTCTCACCGTGCGGGAATTACAGAGGTCTCAGAGAGTGACAAACCTGTAAGGAGATGACAGAAGGCTGTGGTCGCTGATAGAGCGGAGGCTTTATACCTGGCACTGTGAATATGAGCCTCCTGTGCGCAGGACTCTGTCCACAATGTCTGATGGTAGGAATAATATTAGGAGGCCCGTTACATCCTAAGAAAAACAGAGCGAATAATCCCGATGTGTTATTAACTGCGCCGGGTATTAAATCTGTAGTCAGTGGCGTAGGCGGGCGATTATGGCGGCTCATACACAGGAGCTCATTCTTTACAATCTGCTAAATAGGCTTGTATTGTGTGAACGTCATATGAAAAAATAAGAAGCGCATTAAAGAGGTTTTTCCCACACATGACATTTATAGCCTTTTCCCCAGGATACATGTAATCCTCTGTACTGAAGATTTGGCTCTTATTCCATAACTCGTATGGTTTGAATGAGACAAAATGATCAATAAATATGATATTCTGCCCAATTAGCTTATTTAGCCATCTGACATCCCCCCAAAAATATACATTTTAAAGGTATTTTCTAAGTTTTAACTCTCCTTGTCAAAGGCCAACCACCCATGATGTGAGACATTCAGGGCGAGGTGTACTGAAAGGAACCTGTCACCAGGTTTTACGAATATAAATTGGTTCCACCGCACTGAACCTCATGTCTAAACCATTTTCTGTAGTGTCCATAGTTCATGCACAAGAAATGAAGTTATCCTATAAATCTAATTTATAAAAATGTCCTTGATGTATGGAAATTAGAGCTTAAGTGTCCACTGGGCGTGTCCTGGACTCCTGAGGGTTTCACTAAATGAGCGGTAACCCGTCCCATCTTTGGCTAAGGGACTTGTACACTTCCATGTGACGAATAGTGATGGGCAAGCACTAAAATGCTCAGATGTTTGGTTCTTGAGTTGAGCAGGTCAGACACTCAGATGTGCACCTCATGCAGTGAAGCAAGCCTGTGCTTTGTGGTCGTTATTTCATGGATTAAACATTTGAACACCCTGAGTACCCGAGCACCCCAATGCACGATCAAGTGCTTTTAACTGCTTTACAACCAAGGATGTACTAGTACGTCATTGGTCGCATAGCGGTAATCACCGCAGGCTGCTGGGGTGATCCCTGCACATGTCTGCTGATTTGAACAGCAAACATGTGGGACTAACAGGCGCAGGTGGATCCACGATCAACCCGTGCCTGCTTGCCACTTAGATTGTGCTGTCAAAATGTGACAGCGATGTTCCCCGACTCAGTGTCCCAGCCTATGATGAACATTCAGACAATGAACCCCATAGGCTGGAACAGCAGCCACTGCTGTTTCTCACTGCGCTGTGTGAGAACCACTGGTGGCAGCAAACTGGTGTGACCTCATGAGGTCCTCACAGTTCACAGCATGCTGGGTCACACAAAAGGTTGCATGAGAATCGTAGGTGGCTGTGAGAAGTGGTGACGTCACGAGGTTATCGCTCGTCACAGCAGCTGGGTCACACAGAAAGTAAAGCGAGAGCTGGATGCAGTGAACTGCGGTGGCCTCATGACAGGGTAAATAAGTAGATGGGGTTGTTTAAATATTTGGCTCCGCATGATGCATTCAGCATCTGTACTTGATTTGGGCAGTTATTCTGTGCTGACATCCGTTTAACCCCTTTATGACCAAGGACGTACCGGTACGTCCTTGGTCATGTCGGGGTAATCACCGCTGGATGCTGTGGTCAGTGCGGCGGTGATCCCTGCACATGTCTGGCTTACAGGCGCACTCATGCCTGATAACCCCTTAGATCGTGCTGTCAAAATGTGACAGTGCGATTTAAATGGCTGTGAAGGGGAACATGCCGTTCCCCGCCCCCATCGGTGGCCCTATGACGTGATCATGGGGAGCCAATGTTTGCCATGGTAACGACAAGTTATGTGATGACTCCTGTCACTATCATGACGTATTTCCTGTGTGAGCCGACAGACCGCCAGCACTCACAGGATAGAAGCATTTCTTCTGATCAAAGCTGTGCAGCTCTGATCAACAGAAATGAACAAGTAATCAGACTGTGAAGGCATAAAGTCCCCTAGGGGGCTAGTAAAATAAATAAAAAATGTAAAAAAAGTTTTTTAAAAAATATGACAAAATAAAAAAAAGTAAAACTTCAAATCATCCCCCATTCATCCCATTGAAAATAAAACAGTTAAAAAAAATACACATATTTGGTATCGCCGAGTTCAGAAATCCCCGAACTACCAAAATATAAAATCAATTAATCTGATCTGTATACGGCGAGAAAAAAAATACATTTTTTAAAATGCAATAACAGGTGATCAAAACGTTGCATCTGCACAAAAAATGGCATAATTTAAAACATCAGCTCGAGACGCAAAAAATAATCCATCACTGAGTCCCAGATCCAGAAAAATTAGAACACTACAGGTCTCAGAAAATGGTGCAAAAACTGCCATTCTTATTTTGGTCAAACTTCTGAATTTTTTTTAACCCCTTAGATAAAAGTAAAAATATACATGTTTGGTATCTACGAACTCATACCAACCTGAGGCATCACACCTACAAGTCAGTTTTACCATATAGTGAACACGGTGAATAAAATATCCCAAAAACAATTATGCAATTGCACTTTCTTTACAATTTTTCCGCACTTGGAAGTATTTTCCCATTTTCCAGTACACTATATGGTAAAACGAATGGTTTTGTTCAAAAGTACAACTCGTCCCGCAAAAAATAAGCCCTCACATGGCAAGATTGATGGAAAAATAACAAAATGATGGCTCTCGGAAAAAGGGGAGCAAAAAACATAAAAAAGGAAAATCGCCCGGGGTTAAAGGGGTTAATATACCAAATAATGAACTGAAAATGGGAAAAAAATTATAGCGGCTAATGTATGGTTTTAAAACCATCATGTTGAAAACAAATTTAAGTATTTTTTTTAAAGTTTAATAACTTTAAAAAAAAAAATGAAACTTTGGTTCATGTCTAGAGTTGAGCGCGGTTCGCGGTTCGTGGTTCTCCAGTTCTAGGCTCGAGTGATTTTGGGGGCTGTTCGAGATCGAACTAGAACTCGAGCTTTTTGCAAAAGCTCGATAGTTCTAGATACGTTCGAGAACGGTTCTAGCAGCAAAAAGCAGGGCTTTTTACAGCTACAGTGTGCAGGAGCCATCGCTGGCAGCCTGCCACAAGCTGGTAACCAAGATAAACATCGGGTATCCAAGCAAAGCGCTTTGGTTAGTAACCCGATGTTTATCCTAGTTACGTGCAGGAAGCCCACACTTCCCCGCTCAGCTCACTCCGCCCCCTCCTGCCCGCGGCATGTACACATACATACATACACACACACACAGACACACACACATGGTCCCGCTCGGCTTACCTGCGGTGATGAAGTCCCGACCTCAGCGCTGTCACTGTCCTCCATGGCCGCCGCTTGTCACATCACCTCTCGCTTCCGACCCGAGACTGACTAGCGGTGACGTCACGGGCCTCTCGCGATACTTGGTGTGAAGGCGCCGGTCATTGAACTCAGTGACAGGGGCTGTCAGTGTGCTGGAGATCAGCGCAGGTAATGTACCTCGCTGACAGCAGCACTTGTCATCCCCTGCAGTGACCTGGGCTGACCCATTGATGTTAGCTCAGGTCACTGCACTGCTCTCCCAGCCAATGGGGAACATTCTGCTCTTCATTGACTGGGACAGTGTGGATCGTCATGGCAACCCCTTGGATTACACAAGACCTGGATTTGTTTTTCATTCTAATAAATTGGTTAAAGAGGGAATGTTTTGGGGAGTGTTTTTTCAAATAAAAATGTGTTTGTCGTCTATTTTTTTTATTACTGACTGGGTTGGTGATGTCGGGTATCTGATAGACTAGAAAAAAAACAAGGAGAAAATTGTAGAAAAAATACCCTGACTATAAATAAATAAATTGCAAGTGCTTAATAAACAGGGTACTTAGTATATACATTTTTGCAAAAAGGTAAGAAGCTGTCTCACCTCGTCACGGTGTACCCATCTGAGACAGTCCCTAACCTACTAAAGTTAAAAACATATTCTGTACCTGACTAGTGTCATGTCAAAACTTCAATATGGATGGTAAAGTGGTTAGCTGGGTCCCAGATTAAATACACAGCAAAAAGTGAGAAGCAGGTAATTGTTCTGTGAAGCCCCGCAGGTGTAGTGTCGGTGTCGGTGCATTACCTTCAGGGACTCCACGTTGCTGGATCTCCGTCACTGGTAGGAAATCTTCTTGTTTGATCGTGACGCCACTCTCAGTATTGCGGTCAGTGGGGACCGCCACTGCAGGTTAGGGGACGCCTGGGGCTGATGGTGGGTGCAGTCGGATGTAGTAGTCTCCTGAGAGTGAGGCAAGCCCCAGGGCCCTGTGTAGGTGCGTAGTACCACAAGGCGCAGAATGACCACACAAGCAGGAATGTCTTTCAAGGGCTTTACTCACATTTGATGGCAGGGTGAGTAGCCCGGGCGTAGCTGAGATGAACCAGGTAGGAACCAGGTATCCTTCAGGCTGACTTTATGAGGGTGACTACTGACTCGCCTTCCTTAGCCCTTGGTGGTTTGGGGTGACCCCGACTTTGAGTCCCTATGGGGGTCACCCAGGGAAGATGCTGCAGCCTCTCTCCCCTTGTTGTTTGCCGTGTGCTTGTTCCCCGGACCAGGCCACTCCAGCCTCTTGCCTCCTATGACCTATGGGCCCAAACTTGTGGTTACGTGGCTGCGGCTTTTGTAGTGTTGTGGTGTGGGCTTTAAGAGCCCCACACCGGCAGGTTTAGCAGGGAAAGGTGAATCTATCCTCGCTTCGGGATCTGCCGCCCGGTTGGGCCTGGTGCTCTCTAGCAGTCTCCTTACTTCCCACTCCGTGCACTCTCTAGCTGAAGCTGGCTTTCAGGCAGCACTCCTAGTTGACCGTTCTCCCCCGTCTGTAGCCACTGCGCGGGCGCTGTTAGACAGCAACAGCCCCACAGGTCTGCTCCTCACTGAGCCCTATGGAGTTCTGCTCTAACTGACTCACTGCTCCTCCTCTCCTGTTCTTGCCTACGCCACCTAGCAACCAGACTCTCCACCACACCCCTTGAGAGGAGATGGAGGCTCTACCCCCTCCACTATTCCAGTGAAGGTGAAGGCTTGCCCCCTCCTGGGATCCCCAGGGGTCCTCTCATGGGTACATGTGTGAGACCTGATCACTATGCGCCTGTGTTCCACACCCCAGTCAGCCTTCTGGATTACCTGTATTGTACTGTCCCCAGCATGGGTGCAGTACTCAGTGGTGCCTGACCAGGTCAGGGGCGCCACATTCCCCCTTAGTTATCACCAGCACGTCCTCGGGCTGCAAGACAACATTTTAAAATGCATAAAACATTAAAACATGTAAAACATTTTTAAAACCACCAGGTATCAGACATCACCACCCTCCACCCACAAGTCCGTTAACCCACCCAAAACCCTCTCAGGAGGCAGGTCACCGGTTTCTTTTTGGTAACCAGGTCTGGGCCATCCGTTTCCCCAGACCTTTCCTCCAATCTTCCTCTCCCGTTGGCCGCGACTTCAGCCACTTCTGGCAGGATGTAGAGGCGGCTTACATGGGCTGGTGGTTTCAGGGTATACCTGGCCTGGTGGATCCGCGCCGTCAGCCTCTTCTGGCAGGATGCAGAGGCGGCCTCCACAGTTGGTGCTGACCAGGTACCCTCTTTGTGGTGGTGAGCCAAGGCCCCATAAACAGGCGTGCTCTCTGGTCGCAGGTGAGCCAAGGCCCTTTTCTACGGACGGGCCCCCCTGGTTGCAGACGAGCCAAGCCCCTAAACAGGCTGGCCCTGGTGGTGGTGCCACTGGTGTAACTTTTTACACTGCGAGAGTTTGTGGCTATAGCAAGTTCATAGCCTTAAAGTTTATTTCTCACAATAGTTTTTGTGGGCGCATTTCTTAAACGTTGCAAACAAAACTTGTCAAAACTGGTCAAAACAGTAACTTCTTACTTTCCTTTACTTTACTCCTCTTTTTCACTAGGGCGTGGGCATGTAGGGCACCGGCACCTGTGACTTTCTTGCTCTCCGTCGTCGTCCGTGGTTGTTTCATCTGTAGGATCTTTGTCTGTGGTTGTTTCATCTGTAGGTTCTTTATCTTTCCTTTCTTGGTCTTCGTCTGTTTCTTTTTCTGTATCTGTTTCTTTATCTCTGTCTTTTCTTTCTTGTCTTTCTTGTCTTTCTTGTCTTTCTTGTCTTTCTTGTCTTTCTTGTCTTTCTTGTCTTTCTTGTCTTTCTTGTCTGGGACATGGTGCTACGTCTAAGGCATAGTAGCCCCTTTCTCCTTGATGCAAGGTGAACTGTACTAAGTCCCCAATTTTCAAATTTCTGCCTGAATGTCCTCTGGGCAGGTGGGCTTGAACATCTCTCCGATTTACAAATATGCCCTCTTTTATTCCTTTTACTACAATAAAGCCGTATCCGCTTTTCAAGTTGAAGTCCTCTACTATTCCTCTGTACAGGGGTCCTCTAGCCTGGGCTTTGGACCTTCTTAGGCACCTTTTCTCCTCCAGGTCTCTGACCGTGACTTCCCTCTGCTCTGGAGACTGCGGTGTTGGAGCAACCTGTGTTCTGCTGCGCCGTGTCTTGCGGGCTGGGTTCATGCTTGCAGGCTTCCAGGTGAGGTCTTTAGGTTGGTCTTCATCTGCTGACGGTGTCAAGTCTTCCTCCTCCCAGCGGGAATAGGGCAGCATCTCCGGCTCTGGGTAGGGGTCTGCTGCGGTTGGCATCGGAGTCAGCCCTTCTGCTTCATGGTCTCCTCTCCCCCTTAGTTCTTCGCTGCACTCCTTTGGTGGCAGTGCTGGGGATGGGCTTTCTTCAGCTGGTCTGGGCGGTAGACTCTCTGGCGCAGCTGCAGGAGTTGTCTGAATCTCCTTGGGGGTATACGGAGGGAGCAGGTACCGATCCACCATCTCTTGCGGGAACTGGGCCTCCAGATCAGCCTTCAGCTTCCAGTATTCGGGGTCCTCTCCTATCAGGGTCTTCCTAGCAGGGACCTCTGTGGACTGGGGAGCGGTGTCTGCTCTGGCCTTGCAGGCCGGGGAAAATGATGAGGTAGTCTTCTCTTCTTGGCGGGCCGCGCCCTGTATGGCGGCGGCCTGGTCTTGGCGGGCCGCGCCTTGTATGGCGGCGGCCTGGTCTTGGCGGGCCGCGCCTGGCATGGCGGCGGCCTGGTCTTGGCGGGCCGCGTCCTGTATGGCGGCGGCCTGGATTGGCGTTTCTGTCGCGGCCGGTTCCTGGCGGGCCGGACTGGACACTGCAGCCGCGGTCTCACTTGGCGTCGCAGCCTCGATGGGGTCCGTGCAGGCTGAGTCGGGCGTCGCTGCAGTGATCGGAGCTTGGCGGGCCGCACCCGGCGGGGCTGCGGCCTGGTTCAGCATATCACTTGCGGCGCGGACGAGCGTCGCTGCTGCGTTGGGGTCTTGGCGGACCGGGTTCAGCAGGGTGGCAGCCTGGGTCAGCGTCACACCTGCAGCACGGATGAGCACTGCCGTGGTGGTCGGGGCCCTGCGGGACAGGCGGGGCATCGCTGCAGCGGCCTGGGCTTGGCGGGCCGCACCTAGCGTGGCTGCGGCCTCACTCAGCATCGCCGCACCGGGCGCCTCCTCTGGGACCGCGGTCGTAGCAGCTAGGGTCGGGGCTCTTGTTCTAGCCGGGGCAACACCGGACTCACCCATCGGGGTCTGAATCGTCGTCGCCGTTCGATCCGGCAGGCTCCGCGCGGCTCTCTCCTCATAGGTCCGCACCGCCGCAGCCATCTCCAGGAGCTCCGTGCGTTCTTCCCTGAGCTGTCGCACAATCCTGGCCTCCAGCTGGTCGCAGAAAATAGCAAGCTCCCGGCACCACCAGGCAGCAGTGCCTGGTTCTGGGTATCCGTGTCTGGACTCCATTTTCTCTAGCAAGCTGCTGGCTTCTCTTCTGCTCCGCCGTCTCTCGACGCTTCCGCTCTCACAGCCGGCAAGGTCAGAACTCTGCAGGGGATCTCTGGGTAGCCACACCTCTTCGTGGGCGGTAACTTCTTCCAGCGCGGGCTGCTGTTGTTTTTCAGCGCGCTTTTCATGGTGGCAATATGGCGGCGCTTCCAATTTTTCAAGCGGACCGCCCAGGCACATGGTCACCTGTCTGAACAGGTCTAGTCCTTATCCTGTTCGTGACGCCAGATGTGAAGCCCCGCAGGTGTAGTGTCGGTGTCGGTGCATTACCTTCAGGGACTCCACGTTGCTGGATCTCCGTCACTGGTAGGAAATCTTCTTGTTTGATCGTGACGCCACTCTCAGTATTGCGGTCAGTGGGGACCGCCACTGCAGGTTAGGGGACGCCTGGGGCTGATGGTGGGTGCAGTCGGATGTAGTAGCCTCCTGAGAGTGAGGCAAGCCCCAGGGCCCTGTGTAGGTGCGTAGTACCACAAGGCGCAGAATGACCACACAAGCAGGAATGTCTTTCAAGGGCTTTACTCACATTTGATGGCAGGGTGAGTAGCCCGGGCGTAGCTGAGATGAACCAGGTAGGAACCAGGTATCCTTCAGGCTGACTTTATGAGGGTGACTACTGACTCGCCTTCCTTAGCCCTTGGTGGTTTGGGGTGACCCCGACTTTGAGTCCCTATGGGGGTCACCCAGGGAAGATGCTGCAGCCTCTCTCCCCTTGTTGTTTGCCGTGTGCTTGTTCCCCGGACCAGGCCACTCCAGCCTCTTGCCTCCTATGACCTATGGGCCCAAACTTGTGGTTACGTGGCTGCGGCTTTTGTAGTGTTGTGGTGTGGGCTTTAAGAGCCCCACACCGGCAGGTTTAGCAGGGAAAGGTGAATCTATCCTCGCTTCGGGATCTGCCGCCCGGTTGGGCCTGGTGCTCTCTAGCAGTCTCCTTACTTCCCACTCCGTGCACTCTCTAGCTGAAGCTGGCTTTCAGGCAGCACTCCTAGTTGACCGTTCTCCCCCGTCTGTAGCCACTGCGCGGGCGCTGTTAGACAGCAACAGCCCCACAGGTCTGCTCCTCACTGAGCCCTATGGAGTTCTGCTCTAACTGACTCACTGCTCCTCCTCTCCTGTTCTTGCCTACGCCACCTAGCAACCAGACTCTCCACCACACCCCTTGAGAGGAGATGGAGGCTCTACCCCCTCCACTATTCCAGTGAAGGTGAAGGCTTGCCCCCTCCTGGGATCCCCAGGGGTCCTCTCATGGGTACATGTGTGAGACCTGATCACTATGCGCCTGTGTTCCACACCCCAGTCAGCCTTATGGATTACCTGTATTGTACTGTCCCCAGCATGGGTGCAGTACTCAGTGGTGCCTGACCAGGTCAGGGGCGCCACAGTTCAGCCTCAGTATCAGGAGGGCTGCACCCCCAACTTGCATTAAAGCAAGATAACAGACAAAAAAACCAAAAAACTGAGCTGTGACAAATGTTCAATAAACATGCAACATTACAAGCATGTGAATTGCAGCCTCAAGACTAGAAAAAAACCAAGGAGAAAATTGTAGAAAAAATACCCTGACTATAAATAAATAAATGATAGACGCCTGACCTCACCAACCCCAGGGCTTGATGCCAGGTGACATTACACATCTGGTATTAACCCCATATATTACCCCGTTTGCCACCGCACCAGGGCGCGGGATGAGCTGGGGCAAAGCACCAGGATTGGCGCATCTAATGGATGCGCCACTTCTGGGGTGGCTGCGGCCTGCTATTTTTAGGTTGGGGAGAGTCCAATAACCATGGACCTCCCTAGTCTGAGAATATCAGGCCCCAGCTGTCTGCTTTACCTTGGCTGGTGATCCAATTTTGGGGGACCCCTACGTGTTTTTTTTTTTAAATTATTTATTTAATTTAAAATAACAGCGTGGGTGTTACGGGGGGACCGGCAGATTAGGACCAGGGGGTATATATCCTAATCGCCAGTCGGGGCCCACCGTGCTCCAGATGACAAAGGAGCTGCTGGCACCTGAGGGTTAGGCGGAGACTATAGAGCTGGATGGCTCTGAGATAACCCAGGAACTCTGGGAACCGGTCACGTGTGTTGGGACACATCAGACCGGACGACAACCCGATTAGCGTTTTGGTGCACCTAGCGCTACACCAGTAGCGTTGACCGGGAAGCCGAGGAAAATAAGGAACACCCTGTTAACTCCACAGGGGTCCTGGAGTACGCTGTCCGTGCGCGTAGGGGGCACAACCGGACAGGTGGCGCAGCAGGTGCGTTGTCCGTGTGCGTAGGGGGCACAATCGGACAGGTGGCGCAGCAGGTGCGTTGTCCGTGTGCGTAGGGGGCACAATCAGACAGGTGGCGCAGCAGGTGCGTTGTCCGTGTGCGTAGGGGGCACAATCGGACAGGAAGCACAGCAGCCGCAGCCCAGTTAACGCCACTGGGCTGCTATAGCAAGACTGGAACGGCAGGAGGGAAGCACGGCGCCTGACCCTGATGTGCCGAGCCACGAATCTTGGCGTGACAGGCACCGTTCGCCTAACCCTACCTACCGCTTCCCAACATAGGCTTATGCCGCAATGAGGCTCTAACATGGAGGTGTGCTCTGACTGAGCAAAAGTGAAGACTGCGCACCTCCATGTTGTCTCCAGCCCCTTTTATAACCTGGGTCCACCCCAAACCCAGGGTGGAACCACCAAGGTCCAATAGCAGAGTGCCATGTCATCAGTGACGTCACATGCGACCTATCCGGAACCGCCACGTCATTGATGACCTCATGGCAGCCACGCCCCAAACACTTCACCAGTCATCGTCTGACGACCAATACTGAGGTGCCAGATCATAGGGGCGGGCCTCTGCGAGCCAGTCCGGAGTTGCCACGTCATCAGGACACCTGACACCCTCTGCCCTATCAGGGCCTGCCACCTCACGGACATGCTCAGTGAGGTCCTTACCGGACCTAGCCTCTGATGCACTAAGTGCCTGAGCATGCTGTGTAGCCTGAGCCACAGGCTTAGAAAGCAGACTATCAGTTTGAGCATGCTCAGTAGCCTGAACTGAGGACTTAGTCTCAGACATAACACAAACAGGCTGAGCATGCTCACTAGGCAAAACACCGGGCTTAAACTCTGGCTGGGGTAAATTGGCGCACGCATGCGCACTAGCCGCCTCTCCACACTTAGACGTGGTGGAAGGAACAGCCAACTGGACGACCCGAGGCACGGCCAAAAACGGCAGCCGGTGCCTGGGCGCAACAGGAACCGCAGCAGGCTGCTTGCGGCTATGGCGGCGCCGGTACGTAACAGTGGGGTGCCCTCAGTTTTGGATTACCAGCCAAGGTGAGGTTGCCAGCTGTGGTCTGCAGGCTGCAGCCGTCTGCTTTACCCTAGCTGGCTACAAAACTAGGGGGAACCCTACGTCATTTTTTTTCCATTTTTTTGGCTAAATACAAAGCTAAGCACCCCTTAGTGCCACATGAAAGGCACCAAAGGGTGCTCCACTTTTTCTCCACTTTTTCTCCACTTTTTCTACATTTTGTCTCCACTTTTTCTACATTTTTTTCTACATTTTTTCTCCACTTTTTCTTCACTTTTTCTCCACTTTTTCTCCATTTTTTTCTCCACTTTTTCTCCACTTTTTCTCCACTTTTTCTCCATTTTTTCTCCACTTTTTCTCCACTTTTTCTCCACTTTTTCTCCACTTTTTCTCCACTTTTTCTTCACTTTTTCTCCACTTTTTCTCCACTTTTTTTCTCCACTTTTTCTCCATTTTTTTCTCCACTTTTTCTCCACTTTTTCTCCATTTTTTCTCCACTTTTTCTCCACTTTTTCTCCATTTTTTCTCCACTTTTTCTCCATTTTTTCTCCACTTTTTCTCCACTTTTTCTCCACTTTTTCTCCACTTTTTCTCCATTTTTTTCTCCACTTTTTCTCCACTTTTTCTCCACTTTTTCTCCACTTTTTCTCCATTTTTTCTCCACTTTTTCTCCACTTTTTCTCCACTTTTTCTCCATTTTTTTCTCCACTTTTTCTCCACTTTTTCTCCACTTTTTCTCCACTCTTTCTCCATTTTTTCTCCACTTTTTCTCCATTTTTACTCCACTTTTTCTCCACTTTTTCTACATTTTTTTCCTCCACTTTTTCTCCACTTTTTCTCCACTTTTTCTCCACTTTTTCTACATTTTTTTTCTCCACTTTTTCTCCATTTTTTTCTCCACTTTTTCTCCACTTTTTATCCACTTTTTCTCCACTTTTTCTCCACTTTTTATCCACTTTTTCTCCATTTTTTCTCCACTTTTTGTCCACTTTTTCTCCACTTTTTATCCACTTTTTCTCCATTTTTTCTCCACTTTTTCTCCACTTTTTCTCCACTTTTTCTCCACTTTTTCTCCATTTTTCTCCACTTTTTCTCCACTTTTTCTCCACTTTTTCTCCATTTTTTCTCCACTTTTTCTCCACTTTTTCTCCATTTTTTCTCCACTTTTTCTCCATTTTTACTCCACTTTTTCTCCACTTTTTCTCCACTTTTTCTCCATTTTTTCTCCACTTTTTCTCCACTTTTTCTCCATTTTTACTCCACTTTTTCTCCACTTTTTCTCCACTTTTTATCCACTTTTTCTCCACTTTTTCTCCATTTTTACTCCACTTTTTCTCCACTTTTTCTCCACTTTTTCTCCATTTTTTCTCCACTTTTTCTCCACTTTTTCTCCATTTTTACTCCACTTTTTCTCCACTTTTTCTCCACTTTTTATCCACTTTTTCTCCACTTTTTCTCCACTTTTTATCCACTTTTTCTCCGTTCTTTTTCTATGGTCGGTCTACCCATTAGCTCTGCCATGCATACTGTAGCTCTACACCTACTGCACATGTTACTTTATGATTGACATCTCTTTCGTACCAGAGCTGTCTAAGCCTACTCTGACCCCATATTTGTCATTACTATATTGTCCTTGTACTGTATTATGACATTTGTATCATGTGTTTCATTTCTTGCTGTGTTGCAATTTTTTTGCTGCATCCCAATTGTACCTCTACATTGTTCGAGTTTATGTTATTGTTCTCTCACTCTTATGTGATACTGATTATTGTCATTTTTCATGATTACAAGCAGATAAGTCCAATCTGACGAAGGCTGAGGCCAAAACGTCATTTGTAACTTGTTTTGGACAAAAACATATATGCTTATGAAAAAATTTTTTTCTTAATACGGACCAATAAAGAGTGATTTTGCATTACTATCCGTTGTGACTTACTGACTTAGTCTGGGAGATTTAGAGTGCCGAGGTTACTCACTAATTTTATCTATTATTACCTCTGAGCACCTATATACCAGTGAGCAGAGCTTCCTCTACAGTAGTTCTCCTGATTAGGCATGCCCTTACCTCATGAGCAGGGCATTGCAGCTTTGGTAGCAACCATTACGACATGGACTCTGCTGCTGTGGACCCGGGGAGAGTGAGTGCAGATTCATTGCACCCACACTCCTCACATGAAGGGTCCGCACTCCTAGAAAATGGGGGATACGTTCCCTGAGTGTCTCCCCCCCCATATTCTAGACGGTCCAGAGTCGTCGTGGGACGCCTTTATTTTTTTTCTTACAATAAATTGGTGAAAGAGGAAATATTTTGGGGACTGTTTTTTCAAATAAATTTCTTTTGTCGATTTTTTTTTTTGTTAGTACTGACAGTTTATGATGTTGGGTATCTAATAGACGCCATGACATCACAAACTGCTGGGCTTGATCTCAGGTGACTTTACAGCTAGTATCAACCCGATTTATTACCCCGTTTGCCACTGCACCAGGGCACGGGATGAGCTGGGGTGAAGCGCCAGGATTGGCGCATCTAGTGGATGCGCCACGTCTGGGGTGCCTGCGGCCTGCTATTTTTAGGCTGTGAAGGCCCAATAACTATGGACCTTCCCACCCTGAGAATACCAGACCACAGCTGTCCGCTTTACCTTGGCTGGTGATCCAATTTGGGGGGGACCCTACTTTTATTGTGTAATTATTAATATTTATAAAATAATTATAAAAAAGAGCCTGAGGGGACCTCCACATTGGATCCCCAACCACGGTAAAGCTGCCAGCTGTGGTTTTCAGGCTACAGCCATCTGCTTTACCCTAGCTGGCTATCAAAAATGGGGGGACCCAACGTCATTTTTTTTTAACTATTTTTTAAATAGAAAAAATTAATGGGCTTCCCTGTATTTTGATTGCCAACCAAGGTAACGGCAGGCAGATGGGGGTGGCAACCCATAGCTGTCTGCTTTATCTACTGAGAATCAAAAATACCGCGGAGCGCTACGTCATTTTTTTAAAGATTTATTTTTACAGCACTGTGATGTCCAGCAATAAAAATACAGGGAAGCCCATTTTATTTTTAGTTATTTAAATAAATAATTAAAAAAAATATATATGGGCTCCCGCTGCATTTTTTGTATTGCTAGCTAAGGGTAATCCAAGCAGCTACTGGCTGCTAACCCCCACTGCTTGGTGTTACCTTCACTGGCAATGGAAAATCCAGGGAAGCATTTTTTATTTTTTTTGCCAAAAAACTACAAAAAAAAGGATGTGAGCTTCGCCATATTTTTGTATGCTAGCCAGGTATAGCAGGCAGGTGCTGGAAGAGTTGGATACAGCGCCAGAAGATGGCGCTTCTATGAAAGTGCCATTTTCTGAGGCGGCTGCAGACTGCAATTCGCAGCAGTGGGGCCCAGAAAGCTCAGGCCAACCTGTGCTGCAGATTCCAATCCCCAGCTGCCTAGTTGTACCTGGCTGGACACAAAAATGGGGTGAAGCCTACGTCATTTGTTTTCTAATTATTTCATGAAATTCATGAAATAATAAAAAAATGGCTTCCCTTTATTTTTGGTTCCCAGCCGGGTACAAATAGGCAACTGGGGGTTGGGGGCAGCCGTACCTGCCTGCTGTACCTGGCTAGCATATAAAAATATGGCGAAGCCCACATAATTTTTTCAGGGGGCAAAAAACTTCTGCATACAGTCCTGGATGGAGTATGCTGAGCCTTGTAGTTCTGCAGCTGCTGTCTGTCTGTATGGAGAAGAGCAGACAGCAGCTGCAGAACTACAAGGCTCAGCATACTCCATCCAGGACTGTATGCAGAAGTTTTTTGCCCACCAAAAAAATGACGTGGGCTTCGCCATATTTTTGTATGCTAGCCAGGTACAGCAGGCAGCCACGGGCTGCCTCCAACCCCCAGTTGCCTATTTGTACCCGGCTGGGAACCAAAAATAAAGGGAAGCCCATTTTTTTTTAATTATTTCACTTATTTCATGAAATAATTAAAAAACAAATGACGTGGGCTTCGCCCCATTTTTGTGTCCAGCCGGGTACAACTAGGCAGCTGGGGATTGGAATCCGCAGCACAGGTTAGCCCGAGGTTTCTGGGCGCCTCTGCTGAGGATTTCAGTCCGCAGCCGTCCCAGAAAATGGCGCTCTCATAGAAGCGCCATCATCTGGCGCTGTATCCAACTCTTCCAACAGCCCTGGAGCCGGGTGGCTTGTTGGGTAATCATGAGTTAATACTGGCTTTGTTTTACTAGCCAGTATTAAGCCAGAGATTCTTAATGTCAGGCACGTTTGACCCGGCCATTAAGAATCTCCAATAAAGGGTTAAAAAAAAGACACCACACAGAGAAAAAATACTTTAATAGAAATAAATACACAGACACATTAGAGACTCCATCTTTATTACCCCCTGTCAGCCCTCCACGATCCTGCTCTTCTGTCTTCTTTCTTTCTAGTGTAGTAGTAGTGATGATTGTAGTGAGGATGAGGTTCACCAGCCCATCACTTGGGGCTGGGGAACCTCATCCTCAGTACAATCCTCACTAGTGTAGTAGTAGTGACGATTGTAGTGAGGATAAGGTTCACCAGCTCATCACTTGGGGTTGGGGAACCTCATCCTCAGTACAATCCTCACTAGTGTAGTAGTAGTGACGATTGTAGTGAGGATAAGGTTCACCAGCTCATCACTTGGGGCTGGGGAACCTCATCCTCACTACAATCCTCACTAGTGTAGTAGTAGTAGTGACAATTGTAGTGAGGATAAGGTTCACCAGCCCATCACTTGGGGTTGGGGAACCTCATCCTCAGTACAATCCTCACTACAATCGGGAAGCAGCGTGCAGCCTTCACTCCGTGAGTGATCAGTGCTGGCTGTCAGCGGTAACAGCAGTAACGCTGACAGACGCGTTACCATAGCAACGGTGCTCTCGGAGCTGCGGTTAGCGGTGACGTCACCGCTAACTGCGTTGCTATGGCAACGGTGATCTCCGTTAATGACCGGCTGTGTCAGCCGGTCCCTAATGGAACGGGGAGTCGACCGTGTGCTAGAGCATGTCGCCGGTACACAGCGATACACATATGTGCACCGTGTACCGGAGAGATGCACTCGCAGGTCCTACATGACGCGTCATAGTCATGTGACCAGTCTGTAGCCAATGAGATAATAGCCACGTGACTGGTCACATGGCTATTTTGACGTCACGATAGGTCCTGCTTCTCTGCTGGCAGTGCCGGTCACCGGGAGGATTCAGCGATCATCGGATGGAATAGCGGCAGGAGACAGAGTGCAGAAGGGATCGCGGGGACCGGTAAGTGTTATGGCAATGTTTATTAACTGTTTGTGTACATTTATCATGCATTTTTATGTGTTTGTGATTGCCTCCCATTATAGCCTATTGGTTCTAGTTCGGTTCGTCGAACGTTCGACGAACCGAACTCGAACGGGATCACCGTTCGGCGAACCGACCTCGAGCCGAACCGGGACCGGTTCGATCATCTCTATTCATGTCCCCTTCGTAACTTTTTATTTTTCTGATAATGGGACTGTATGAGGATTTGGCTTTTTGTGGCTAGTTGTAGTTTTTATTGGGTTTTTGCGTTAATTATTAATGACTTTTAGATTGATTTTTAGTAAATATTTTGGACGCAAACGAGGGAACCAAAGAAACAATTGTTGCATTTTGATTTATTCTTTTATAATATTCATTGCTTAGGATAAATATATTCTTAAAGTTTATACTAACATTACTGAAATTGGGTTATCAATGGAAAAAGGGTATTTACAATTTTTATGGGTTTTAATTGGAACATAATTTTTTTTTATTATTTATTATTCCATTAGGATTTGAACTTGACTGTTTAATCATATTTATAATAAATATTTATGTAGTGCACTTTATTATTTTTTATTACTATTATTATATGGTCTCTTGACATTTGTTGTGGTTAAATTCGCTTGAATATTTCAATGGTCTGACTAAATTCGGTCCAAATTGAAAGTGCTTTGATTGCCGTGAAAATGAAAAGACACCTATGTATAATAAATGGAGAGGAGAGAAAGGTTCAGTCTCACGTGTCCTAGGTCTTCAAATGACTCCTTGGGCCACCTCTGCCTTCTCTGATTTCCTGCTCGCCCTCATATGCAGGAAGAATCTTTGCCGAGAATCTAGGAAACTTTAGCACTCGACAGTAGAGATGGGCAAAACTCTTTGATTTCAATTGAATTTTACTCAAATATTACAAAAATCCATGTTCTCCAGAATGCATATTTTTGTAATTCAATAGAATAGCAGCTTGATGTCATTTTGCTGTACTGTGGAGGGATGGCAATACATGTTGGTATTCATGGATCCCTTAATGAACTGTAGCCCCCCACAGCCGGCAGCACTCATGCAGCCCGAAATTGTGAGCCTCTCACCACCATGCCTGACTGTAGGCAGGACACACTTGTCTTTCTGCTCCTTACATAGTTGCCACCTCACACGCTTGACACCATATAAACCAAGTTTATCTTGGTCTCATCAGACCACAGGACGGTTCCAGTAATCCATGTCCTTAGTCTGCTTGTCTTCAGCAAACTGTTTGTGGGCTTTCTTGTGCATCATCTTAAGAAGAAGCTTCCTTCTTGGATGACAGCCATGCAAACCAATGTGATGTAGTGTGTGGCATATGGTCTGAGCACTGACAGGCAGACCTTCACCCTGTAACATCTGCAGCAATGCTGGCAGCACTCATACGTCTATTTTAAAATACAGTGGAACCTTGGATTACGAGGAGAATAATTGGTTCCGGGAGTGAGCTCTAAAACCAAGTTACTCTTATATCAAAGCGAATTTTCCCATGGGAAATAATTGAAACGCAAAGAATTCGTTCCACAACCCAAAAATATTTACTCTATTTATACAAACTTATTACAGTAATATAAAATAATGTCCTGTATTCATATAAAATTACAGTACACTAATACACAATACTGTACAGTAAAAAACATATAAAGCAAATTAAACTGTATTTTAGCTTCCAATAGAATTGTTGGTGTGCAGGAGGTACAGTACAAGCAATGTGCTGCACTGGTTAGCAGAAATAGGGTACAATACTGTATCCACAAATACAAATTGATAGATATGCTATATAGTATATACTGTACTGTTCAATGGTATACAGTATACGGTACATATGTACAGTAAGTTACCTCCAGAGCGGGTCAGAGTGAGGTGAAAGGACAGAACCGAATGTGTGCACGGTGAGTATTTGCTCTTATTGCAAAGCATTGCTCTTCAACCAAGTTACAAATTTGTAAAAACCTTTGCTTATCTTGCAAAACACTCTCAAGCCAAGTTACTCTTAATCCAAGGTTCCAGTGTACCTGTCCTGATAGGTATATGTTGTGTTAAACCGCTGTATGGTCTTGGCCACCGTACTGCAACTCAGTGTCAGGTTGGTGACAATCTTCTTATAGCCTCGGCCATCTTTATGTAAAGCAACAATTCTTTCTTTCAGATCCTCAGAGAATTCTTTGCCATTGAGAGCCATGTTGAACTTGAACCAATGACTAGCGGTGAGTGGACCCGTGGATTGTCGTGTTTGCCGTATCAGCACAAACTAAACGAAAAATCGGGTTCGGCAAGCAAATTTGACACCGAACTTGACCTCGAACAACAAACCCCATACAAGTCAATGGGAATTACAAATTTAGGGCTATAAAATGGCTGTAGTAAGCACTAGGGGGCAGCAACTCGAAGTTAAATTTTAGTATGAGCAATATAGTTATACATACTGTGTTTGCTGGAGGATCACGCTGCAGTCAGACTCTCTTCTGGGCTCCTGTCCTATTTTATTTAGTCAGTGCGGGTAAAAGAACAGCTGCAGGCTCCACCTGTGAGCTATACTGTGGCTAGATATTAAAATAGAGGGGGAAAAAAAGCATAGGGTCCCCCCCATTTTTGATACCCAGCCACTGTAAAGCAAACATGTTGATTGGTATTATCAGGATGGCATTTTTCCAACCCTCTGCCTAAAAATACCAGCCCGCAGCTACGCAGAATTTTCACATTCATTAGATGCGACAATTCTGGCCCTTTACCTGGCTCATCCCGATTGCCCTGATGTGATGGCAATCGGGGTAATATAAAGGGTTAATGACAGCTGTGATTTGTCAGCTGCCATCAAGCCCTGAATTAGTAATGGGGGGGGATCTATGTGACCCTCCCAAATTACTAATCCTGTAAGTGAAAATAAATAAAACACAGACACTGAAAAAATCTTTTATTTAAATAAAATACACACACGCTCTTTTCCCCCTTAATTAACCCCCAAAACACCCTTGATGATCTGACGTAATCCATACTACGTGTCATGATGATTCTGGCTTTGCTACATACTGAAGTCACAGTGCGCGGGCACATTAGAAAACATGACCGCCCACTGCGGCTTCAGGGAGACAGTGAATGAGCTGCAGCTGTGAGCAGTGACATCACTGGGTTTACCTGCAGTAATAGCGGGAGGTTCCCACAGTACCCTACCTGTGACTTTAGGGGTGAACTCATTGAACTCAGTGACCTCTTTTATTACCCCGATTGCCACGGCACCAGGTGTGACGGGAGTGTACAACAGAGCAAAGGATGGACGAGGCCGAGGGACGATCCAACAGGTTTATTAACAGGAATACAAGAACAGCACACGATAAGTCCACGTAAAACAGATTCGGGGGCCCTTCCCGACAATCCTCGGACCGGATAACAAAGCAATCGTCCTTACAGTAGTCCAAAGAGTTCCACACAATCCCACGGGCCGCCACACAGGCCTAGCTCCGTCCGTGTCCACAGCCACCCAGGCTGGGGCTCCTGCTCTCTTCAAGTTTCAGCTCACTCTGAAGTTACAAAAAGGGAAATGCATTGTCTGTGCTCCTTGACCAGCCCACCATGTTCAGGGGGTGGGGGTCACACATCCTATCATCAATGGTTTGGTCCATCACAGGGCTCCGATATGTCTGCCAGCCACAGTAGATGAAGGGATCCCCTGCTGTGCAGAACAATGACTATTCCTTCACTGGCCAATGCAATTACAGATTAGATACACAACTCTGGAAAGAAGAGGACAGGCTATTTACATAATCACATTAGATGCCAAGACTACAATTGTATGAGAGAGACACATTGAGATCAGTAGCTCCCCCAAGGAAATACATGAATTACAACTAATACAACCAGGGAAATATGCATATCATGACATAGTATCACAGCATATACAGTGAGAGGGTAAATTACATCTTCACAATCCCTCCCCCTCCCAACTTGTGTACGTACTAGGGACCTCTACAGGTCACTGGTTAAGTACACACAGGCAGAGCGTTACTTACATGTGGCTTCATGCAGCCACGAATTGGCATCGTAGCTCTCCCACATCATTGCCCAGGAGAACAGCTGCAGGCAGACCACCCATCACCCCAACCACACATCGCCTGACCCCAAAACCAAAGTTCAGATCCACAGTGGCTGTGGGAATAGTCCTCCATTGTCCACCAGCCAGTTCAATAACAATCCCAGGTCCTCTATGGATTGCCTCAGGCCGAACCACTCGGGGATCAGCCAGTGTGAGGAAAGCACACGAGTCACAAAATCCAACAAGTCTCTGTCCATCCAGCACAACCTCCTGCAAGTGCTTACCTCGATGAGCAGAAGTCGTCATAACTGCGGGTCGCACCCCGTAAACTCCTGGTGGTGCAACATGGGGGGCTGAGTCACTAGGCCAGTCCTCACATAACGGTGCCACATCTTCCTCCATGGCACTGGGCTGTAAATAATTAACAATCCGATTGGGTGCAGGATCAGTCCTCATTTGAACAGCTGGGCAGGAGACTTGCCGATGCCCTGGCTGTCCACATTGATAGCATCTGAGCTGGGTCTCCCTCCATCCAAGGCGTCCTCTTGGGTAAGGGGTAGGGGAACTTGGAGGCCGGCTCCCACCTGAAGGTGCTGTAGGGGTTTGAGGATGATTCCTCCATGGCCTGGCTGGGCATGAGGCCTGCAAATGCCCGGGATGCCTACAAACATAACACCTGCGCTCTGTTACTTCCTCTCCCCGGCGTATTCCAGAAAGTGCAGTAGAAGCAACTGGAGGCACATTAACACGGGTATCAACATGTGGTGGCTTAGAGGAACGGGGAACAATGGGGACAGAATAACTGGGGGCATCCGGTGTTGTGGAGCTGTTAGGCGTCTCTCCATCCTCCAACAGAACCCTCCACTGAGGCTTGATAGTGAGCACCTCATCAGCTAGAGCAGCAGCTTCCTCCACTGTCGCTGGTTTTCTCTCACGCACCCATTCCCGGATCTCAGCAGGGCACTGGGCAAAGAATTGTTCTTTTAGGATGACCTGCAGGAAGGTCTCCCAAGATAAGGCCTCCTCTGCCTCCAGCCAGCGATTACATATTTGTTTGAGTCTATGAGCATATATCTTAAAAGATACTTCCCCATCACAGGCTAAAGCACGGAACTGAGTCCTGTAAGTGTCTGGGGTCACAGCATAATGTTTTAGAATAGTCTGTTTAATCTCCGCATACTCACAGTTCCACCGAGGGTCCATAGCTCTATAGGCTGCAGCAGCTCCCCCCTCTAAGAGCCCAACCAGATGCCGGACACGCTCCCTGTCCGGGACTTCCATTAATCGACACTGATGCTCAAAGTCCTGAAAGAAGCCCTCAATGTCACCTGCAGCTTCATTAAATGGCTTAAAGTCCTTGCGGGACACTCTGGAGAATTCCCTCATAGTTGGTGCTGTGGTTACAGTTTGTCTGGAGCCCCTAGCTGCTTCCACAGCAAACCTCCTCTCCAGCAATGCCCTCTCTTGAGCTCTGCGAATAGCCTCCATCTTATATTCAATAGTGACCTCATCTCCAAGCAGTGCCATCTCCTCCTCATACCACACAATCCATTGACTTTTTTGGGTATTTACCTCCGGCTGCCATCTTTCTTCCGTTTGCTGTGAGGATCCTTCCTCCACGTCATTTTGCGAGCAGACTCCTTCTAGCGCCTCAATCAGCTGCTCCTTGGAGAGTCCTTTGAAACGAACTCCTACTTCACGGGCCTTTGATTGCAGGCTCCCCAAAGTCCAGGTCTTGTACTCTGCAGTGCTGGTTCCTGATGTTAAGCCATTGTCCTCCATTCCTTCTGCTCTGATCCCAGCGCTGCCAACCAGTTTGTGACGGGAGTGTACAACAGAGCAAAGGATGGACGAGGCCGAGGGACGATCCAACAGGTTTATTAACAGGAATACAAGAACAGCACACGATAAGTCCACGTAAAACAGATTCGGGGGCCCTTCCCGACAATCCTCGGACCGGATAACAAAGCAATCGTCCTTACAGTAGTCCAAAGAGTTCCACACAATCCCACGGGCCGCCACACAGGCCTAGCTCCGTCCGTGTCCACAGCCACCCAGGCTGGGGCTCCTGCTCTCTTCAAGTTTCAGCTCACTCTGAAGTTACAAAAAGGGAAATGCATTGTCTGTGCTCCTTGACCAGCCCACCATGTTCAGGGGGTGGGGGTCACACATCCTATCATCAATGGTTTGGTCCATCACAGGGCTCCGATATGTCTGCCAGCCACAGTAGATGAAGGGATCCCCTGCTGTGCAGAACAATGACTATTCCTTCACTGGCCAATGCAATTACAGATTAGATACACAACTCTGGAAAGAAGAGGACAGGCTATTTACATAATCACATTAGATGCCAAGACTACAATTGTATGAGAGAGACACATTGAGATCAGTAGCTCCCCCAAGGAAATACATGAATTACAACTAATACAACCAGGGAAATATGCATATCATGACATAGTATCACAGCATATACAGTGAGAGGGTAAATTACATCTTCACACCAGGGCAATCAGGATAAGCCAGGTAAAGCACCAGAATTGTCACATCTAATGGAAACAACAATTCTACGTGGCTGCGGGCTGCTATGTTAGGCTGGGAGGGCCCATTAACCATGGGTCTCCCCAGACTGAGAATACCAGCCCCCAGCTGTCGGCTTTATATTGGCTGGACATAAAAATTAGGGGGGATCGCCCAAATGTTTTGTAAATTATTTATTTAAATAATTTAAAAAAGCTGCATAGGGACCCTCTTAGTTTGATACACAGCCACGATATTGCGCACTGTTGGGGGCTGCAGCCTGTAGCCATAAGCTTAATCTGTGCTGGGTATCTATATACAGGGAACTGTATGTCATTTTTTTAAATTTATTTATTTTTACACTTTATTAGGGTGGACAGACAATGTCTGACTGTAGCCAATCACAGACACTGTCACAGAGGGTGGGGGGAGGAAGCAGTGAATATGCATGAGATTTAATGAGTGGATCCAGAAGCAGTATTACAGCCGCACCGTAGAGACTGGTATGTCCTGCTTTAACCATTTTGCTTCCTTTTTGTACAGTGATTTCCCTGGACAAACACAGCCATGCCAATATTTGGTATGGCTGTGATGGCTCTGGAAGAGACCACAGCCTAAAATCTTGCTGATTGGCTGCTCTACAACCTTTCAACAAGCTTTATTTGGGTGACAAACCTGAAAAGGAACTGGACATAGAGTCAAAAGTCTGTGTCCGGCGTTCAGCATCGAACACAAGGTGTTCGATACTGACCCCTAACTTTACAGTTCGGGTTCACTCACCACTACCAGTGATCAATATGAGAGTGTGTGTGAGCAAGAACACCAAATGTAACACACCTGCCCCTCATTCACACCTGAGACCTTGTAACACTAATGAGTCACATTACATAGGGGAGGGAAACTGGATAATTGGTCACAATTTGGCCATTTTCATTTTGGATTGGACTCACTTTTGATGCCAGCGGTTTAGACATTAATGGCTGTGTGTTGAGTTATGTAGAGAGCACCAAATTTACCCTGTTATACAAGCTGCACACTGACACTGTACATTGCATCACAGGGTCAGATCCTCAGTGTTATCTAAAAAAAAAAGATATTAAAACATATTTACAAAAATGTGAGGGGTGTACTCACTTTTGTCGACAGGGCACCATATTACTGGATATGTGCAAGCTAAGACCTGAAAATTTTGAATTTAGGAAATTCCGAAATTTTGGGGAAATTGAGACCAAATTTGATTTGTTAAGGGTAGAATTGCTCATCAATAATGTAGACTTTTCAAAAAGTTGGAAGAGCTGGCAAAACGTTTGCACAACTCCGAGATTCTGGCTGAATCTGTTTGATGCGTTAGGGCCTAGATGTTTGATATTTATGAGAATTCTCAATTTGGGAAAATAACTTACAGAATTATTCTTCTGATTTACATGATGTTACAGGGTCTGGAAAGTTATGTCTCTTTGCAGATGGTTGCACAACAGCTGGTAACGCTTCTGCTGCCCGCAGCTTGGAATTTGTGTTGTAAACCACAAATTGTGCAGTTGTTACTAATTATCAATGGCACAAGCTGTGGAGGAAGTGAAATAAAACACAACATCAGGAGCATTGTGAGCTGGGCTTCCATTTTATGCTAAATCAGATGAAGATTTATTACTGCCTTGACAGTAAACCACCGAGCACAAGAGAACTGTCAGCAATCTATTGCGGCTGCATCATGGATTCCACTGAACCTGGGAAGTCATTGACACAAGACGTTAGCAGCAAATCCTTTATGTCCTGTACAGTGCTCAGTATGGCTTCCGTGGATCAGATGTCATGCGCTGTCCGGTTCCGCACACACAGATTACTACTACAGCGTCAGACTCTGTTTACATTGCAGAGGGCGACAGGCAGCCTGGTCTCTCTTAAGTGCTCAGCTCGGCTGGGCGTTGGCTAAGTTGTTTCACTGCTCCCAGCCATGCAGGAGTTAATTCTTTTTGGAGCAGTGATCTACTGTTCTGAGAGCCAGGTTGCTAATTGCCATCTCCATTTGGTCTCTTCCTAAGGCCCGTTTCACACGTCAGTGAAAAACACAGACGTTTTTCACTGGCGTGTAAAACACGCACATGTCCCTGCGTGTGCCGTGAATCTAGGCACACGTGGGTTGTCTAAGTGCAATCCGGGCTCCGTTCTCCGTAGCCCGTGATTGCACTTAGAAATCAACTCACCTGCGCCCGCTCCCGCTGTCCATGGTGCTGATCGCTCCCGCGGTGCAGCATCCGGCCGGCGGTGACCCCTGCAGCAGCTGCTTCCGGGTCGGCTGTGTCGCACATAATGAATATGCGCGACAGTAATCAGCCGGCTCAGAAGCAGCAGGGAGAACGGGCTGCAGAGGACATCGCTGGACGCCGGGTGAGTTAAAATGTTTTTTATTTTAAAAGCACGTTTTTTTCTGGCACGTGTTTCACGGACCACACCACTGCGTGGTCCGTGGGACATCAGTGATGCCAGAACAAAATGGACATGTCTCCGTGCAGCAATCACGCACACGCGGGTACGCCGCACGGAGACACGTACAGTGAAAAATCACTGACGTGTGAGCAGACCCATTCATTATAATGTGTCTGTGTATGTCAGTGATTCTGGTACGTTTAAAAAAAAGCACAAACGCCCCAGAATCACTGACATGTGAAAGGGGCCTAAGGAAGTGTAGTACACTGGGAAGTGTAATAGGACACCATTGAAGATAGCATCAGCAATCCCGGTCTAAGTGGATCTCTGTTCATAGTGAACAACAGTTGCTTTGTTGCGTGGTGTGAACGCTCCCCTGTTGTGAGTTTTTCCCTACCCTTTTCTTTATTCCCTTTGTACAGATATTGTCTACCCTTTGTGTTTGCGTGCAGTGTGTACAAGATTTTGTTCTCCCTTATCCGTGTTTTTTCTGTGGGGTTGTACTGGATTTCTGGCCCGCTTCTAGGGTTGGGAGAGTAAGATCAGGGCTTGTACAGGAGACAGGGCCAGGTCAGGGATCTACCTACCTTCAAGGGTACTTCCGGGGTGAGGGTGAGCATAGGGGCCCCAGTCTTAGGGCCAGCTTAGGAACCCCTGGTCTGTCAGTACCACCCCTGTGACATTAGACTTGTTTTTCCAGATAATTTGATTGAGATTTGGAAATTTGTTGACAAATCATCACCTTGAGCGCTTTGTCATGTTCCTGAAGATGTTTAGCCATACGGCAAGTTGCCCTACCCTGCTGATGGAAGAAAGCACCATCATTGGGGAATCTCGATACCATGTGGGTTTGTACTTGGTGTGTTCAATGTTTAGGTAGGTGATACATGTCAGAGATGTCGAGGGCGGAGGAGGGGACGCCGCGCTCTCCCACTGCTCGGGTCCGGCTGCCGCGGCTGCTTACAGGAACCAGTCAATGGCCGCAGGGTCCTGGCGTCCCTGCTTCTATAGCCGCGGCTACATGCGACCAGTCGCCATTTCGTCCCTTTTAGCCTCTTTCCGGCCCCTCCTCTATCGGGGCGGGGTTTTGGCCTTCGCGCCTCTGCTACTCGAGAAGACGCTCGAGCGGGAACTCTTCGCGCCAAAGATCGCGGCTTCCGAAATTTTCCGGCCGGACACCTCCGGCGGTCACAAGGCGCACCTCTACCCAACGGCAGAGCGGTAATATCCTGTTCGTGACGCCAAGTTGTCGCGGGCGGAGGAAGGGACGCCGCGCTCTCCCACTGCTCGGGTCCGGCTGCCGCGGCTGCTGCGGCCTGCTGCTGCTCGGTGGCCCGAGCGATGGGCCGGATCCCGGGGACTCTAGCGGCGCTCCTCGCCCGTGAGTGAAAGGGGGTTTGGGTGTGGGGATTGTTTATTGTCCGTGATGCCACCCATGGTTGTGGTGATTGAGTGTACACCACCGCTGCTCTGGCTGGGGATCCCGGGAGTGATGGTATGGAGCAGCCAGTTGTTGTGTTGCCCCTCCGTGGGTAGGGGTTGGTGATCCCGGGGCCCAGTGATGGAGTTGGGATGGTGGACAGGCGGGCTAGGGGGCCTGTGGAGGTGCAGGGGCGCAGGGGCAGCGCTGTGTCGCACGGCACGGAGGTACTCACTCAGCCAGTAAACACGACACAGTTCTCGGTAAACAAACGGCTGGTTGGACGGGTCCCTCGGACGGTTACGGTGCCGATTTCCCCTGCAGTTGACGGTGACGGTCTCTTCCCTGCAACTATGTTTTGTTGTTTGGTAGCGATGGGTTCCCACCGGCAACCCGCTCCCCAGCTTGGATATGAGCCGGAGGAGCTCCACACTTGCCCGCAGGCGCTGGCCCTGGGAAACTGGTGCCTTGGCGGTGGCGGTGTCTCCCCTTAACGGTTGGACTGTTGCCTTCAAACGGGACTTGGTTGTTGGGAGACAGTCGTCCCCTTCACTGACGGATTTGGCAAATTATGGCGACTCCTAGCCTTGCCGGGATCCGAAAGGCTCCTGCCCTGGTGCTGACTAATCTTCGTATACCGCTCCGGTACCGCCGGGTCACCACCCGTCCACGGTCCTTTCGGCAACCTCCAATCAGTCTCACCTGCAGACGGTCACCGCCGTCTGCCAACCTTGCTGTCTCAGTCCGGGGCACACACCCGGACTAACTTCAGACTTCTTGCTGTCACTACTCCTACTTTCCTCCTTTACCACTTCACCAGCTTCACTTCACTTCCTTTCACTTTCAATTCTCAAGCTAATCTGCCTGGTTTTCCCGCCTCCAGAGCTATGAACTCCTCGGTGGGCGGAGCCAACCGCCTGGCCCACCCCCCTGGCGTGGACACCAGCTCCTGGAGGAAGGCAACAAGGATTTCTGTTTTGACTTTGTGTGTACCTGCAGGGAATGTGGGGTGCGTGTGGTGTTGTGACCTGTGACCCCTGGCTTGCCCAGGGCGTCACAGATGTATATTATGCTAGGACACAAGGTTCTCCAGCAGACAAGTGTTGATGTTCACACAATGTCTTTTTTAGGCAGATTTTGCCAAAAATCTACCTGAGAGATGGCATCAAAATGTGCCCACTTCTATTAATTCAGGATTCAAAAAACCCTGAAAAAAGTAGTGACATACTCATTCCACAAGGAAGCGGAAGTATAGAGTGAAAGACGAGAGTGGAGCCACCGAATGAACGACGGTGCAGCTGGCACTGCCTGCGGTGATTTTCCTTTACCATCATTCCTACTGCGGTCCTGCCGTTGATGTCTTTCCCTCTGTACTGTTAAGTATAGAGTGAGTGTCAGGAAGAATAATCATGTCACCTTTATTTAACAGCTTTTCGAACCAAGAACCAGTTAAAAGAAGTGATTGAACACGAAAGGTATGAATAGAAATGTTGTTTTGACATGTTCACTTTACAGGGAGCTTTTTCAGCACATTTTCAGGTAGATTTTGAGAAGAACCAGCCTGAAAATGACGTCTTGAACACATAGCAATGGTTTTGAAAAGCTTTGTAAAAGTTTTTTTCCTGAAGCATTTTTCTGCAACCTTACACAGCGACTAGTTAGGCATAGTTTCCTTCAGGATCCACTTGAAAGAAGTTTTGATGCTCATCACTATGTGGTACTAGACACTACTTGCGTGCAGTGAATGGAGAGGTAGTCAGACAAGCCGGGATCAGAAACTAGGAGGACACAACAGGACACTGGGGGCAGACAGAGACAAGGTCAAGATACAAGCCAAAGGTAAGGATTAAAGAAGAGTACATACAGGACACAGGGAGCAGGTGGGGACATAGTCAGGAGGAGGTCTGAGGTCAGAAGCCAGGAGGTAACGATAAAAAAAAAGAGGCAGGCAGAGATGAGGTCAAGATACAAGCCGAGGGTCAGAATTCCAGAAGATTACCTACAGGACACAGAGAGCAGGTGGGGACATGGTCAGGAAGAGGTCTGAGGTCAGAAGCCAGGAGGTAATGACAAAAACAGAGAGGCAGGCAGAAAAGAATCAACAGTAGTCCAGAGTCAAGAGGCCAAGATCAGATCACTGTACACAACAGGAGCCAAGAGCACTACTGTATAACCAAGAGGTACGACTGGCAATGTTCCAGGTGAGCATGCTCCCTGATGAAGCAGAGTAGTCACTGGGAACGAGTAGCATCTGCATAGGCACCTCCCAAGACCAGCATAGAACCCAGTGCTGAGAAACAACCCGTCCATAGGAGCTCAAGACAACCAGCAGAGCATCCAACCTTCAAAACGCTCTGCACAATGGAACAGGAAGTACCGACTCTGCAGGAGAGCATGGCAGAACATCACAGCACAGCTCCACGCATCGGAGCTATGACAGAAGTGATATATTCTTTTTTCCACCAGTTTTGCAAAACCTCTTCAAGAAAAAAAAAAGCTCCTCATATAAACAGAAAAGTGGATTTGCCTTAGAGATAAACTGGAAGTATTTTCGAAGACTTTTTGAAGCCGTTTTTGAGAAGGATTTTGGAGAACTTGTACTAAAAAACTCCGGAAAAATTCAACTTGAACATATATTTTTAGAGACAAAGTTGAAATCTGAAATGTAACTAAAGCCTATTCAGACATAAAAGAGGGAAACAGTCAAAATAATATAAAAGGGGAATTTTGTAAAACAATGAAACTGTTGTCCATGACAGGGTATGAAGTGAAATGATACAATTATCACTGCTGCTTTATAAAATTTCCCAGAATTAAGTTTAAAACTATAAACGTTTCACTCAAATGATCAGTAAAATAGCGAAGTCTTGCACATCACTTAGACGGGGGGTTCACAAGGATTCGAGTAGCTTCACTACTTTGAAGTATTTTTAATCTAGAGCATGGCAATCCTTTTAGCATTTTTACAGCATTTTTGTCAATTCTAATGAATGCTTAAAAAACACACTAAAAATGCATCAAAAACACATAAAAAAACACTGCAAAAAATGCACATTTTTCATGGTGTTTTTGTTGCCAAGAAATATGTTTTTGATGCAGAAGTGTCTGCAGCAAATACTGAATGTGCACATATCCTTAAAGCGCACCAAACACCAGGATTTTCCTATATAATCTAAAGCCAGTGTTATACTGGCGCTATCAGGTTGATTCTATACATACCTGTAGTGGTCAGCTCGGATGTTTAGGTTTTGAAACACAAACAAGTAAAGTATGTAAAATGAACAGCTTTTTGAATGGCAGCAGCTGACGATCAACTGATAGCTGGGGTAGGTATTAATGATGATTCCCGCCCCCACTTGCCTGTCTGTCCTCCCCCTATCTGCTATTTATGCTAATTCTATTATAGAATTGTTTTACTAAGTGGCTAGTGGCTGATGTCATACCTATGTGACCAGAAGGGGCGGGACCTCAGCCAACAGAAAAATAATGTTACTTCCTGGTATCAGCTATGTTGGCTGAGGCCCCGCCCCTTCTGGTCACATGGGTATGACATCAGCACAGGTCCTTCTAGCCACTTAGTAATTCTATAATAGAATTAGCATACATAACAGATAGGGGGAGGACAGACAGGCACGGAGCAAGAATCACTATGAATATCCACCCCAGCTATCAGCTGATCGGCAGCTGCTGTCATTCAAAAAGCTGCTCATTTTCATTTTACAAACTTTACTTGCTTGTGTTCCAAAACCTATACATCCGAGCTGACAACTAAAGGTATGTATAGAATCAGCCTGATAGTGCCAGTATAGCACTGGCTATAGGTTATATAGGAAAATCCTGGTGATTGGTGCGCTTTAAGGAGGACTTGTCGCAAAGCCAAAAGTGAGCACTTTTTGCTTCTATTTTATCCCCAATGCTCCCGAATAGTACTGTTTTTTTTTTATCTGCCATGTGATTACATTGTGACTTTTTATTTACTGTATTCAATATACTCATTTGTGTGCTCTTTCCATTTTTTTAAATCATATTTTTCTATAATTGTTATTATTGTTAACGTCCTTTTCAGGTATTTGCATAAAGGATGAGCTCTACATTTTTTTTGTTCTTTTATTCAATTACTATATTTTTTATACCAATTGACATTTGGGGGACTTTTCAATATTAAAGTGCTATTTTCTTTATTTCTGATTTCTCCTGTAACTGGGGCTTGTTATATTAAAACATGTTACAGTACAAATTTATCCTCTTGCCTACATAGTAGAGCTAATCTGGGTCTGTTAAAGCCCAGCAATACCTGCTGTCACCAAATAGCATTATCACATGATCACTTAAAGGGAACCTGTCACCAGATTTGGTGCCTATAAGCTGCGGCCACCACCAGTGGGCTCTTATATATAGCATGTTAGAATGCTGTATATAAGAGCCCAGGCTGCTGTGTATAACATAAAAAAAAACACTTTATAATACTCACCTAACAGGCGGTGTGCTGCAGACTGGTCAGATAGGTGTCTCCGTTCTCCGGGACCGGCGCCTCCTTTTTTGACCATCTTTGTCCTCCTTTTTCTGAAGCCTAGGTGCATGACGCATCCTACATCATCCACACTAGCCGGCATTGAGGTCCTACGCAGGCGCACTACAATACTTTGATCTGCCCTGCTCAGGACAGATCAAACTGCGCCTGCGCAGGTCCTCAATGCTGGCTAATGTGGATGATGTAGGGCGCATCATGTACCCAGGCTTCAGAATAAGGAGAACAAAGATGGTCAAAAGAGGAGGCGCCACACCCAGAGAATGGAGACACCCATCTGACCAGTCTGCACCGCACCATCCGTTAGGTGAGTATTATAAATTGATTTTTACATTCTGCACAGCGGCCTGGACTCTTATATACAGCATGTTAGAACGCTGTATATAAGAGCCCACTGGTGGTGGCCGCAGCTTATAGTCACCAAATCTGGTGACAGGTTCCCTTTAATTGAGAAGATCAAGCACTGAGTCCACCGCGCTGGTTCAGCACTGTGCATGTAGAGATCAGAAAGGTAAAGATGGTTATGAACCATTTGTGCCTTCTCTATCGGCACTCCTGCGGTCTCTGGTACCCAGATCCCCTCTCCTGCAGTAGAACAAACACCACGCAGCTGCTGATTCTGTGAGGACATTCCAAGATGTCCTTGGAGCATTAAATAAGAACCAATCTGATATTTTAGAAAGTTTGTTAGTCCAAAAGCAGTTCAATTGTCATTAGAGATGAGTGAACCATGAAAGTTTGGTTCGGCAGTTGCAGTTGACCTTCTGAAAAAGTTTGGTTTGGGACCCAGGCTTGACCTGAACCCCTATGGAAGTCACCAATTGGGCAATTCGGGTTTCCGCCCACATGCAGCCAGCCATAAAAAGATCCCTTCTGGGGACAGGTGGGTGGGGTTTCCCCATTTTTGGGGGGTGCAGACTACATCCAATCATCCTGTTGCTCCCCCCAGTTCCAGGCGATCAAATACTGCAAGCAGCTCTCACTTGGCGGAGCACTGAGCATACCTGAGCACAGAGATGCTCACGAGAGTGGTTTGCATATGTAAAGCACCCAAACTCTGTTTGTTTTGTAAAGTCTGTGTTTGGTATGAACACCAAACTGAGAGTTTGCGCATCTCTTATTGTCATTCCTATGTCCAAATATTATTCCATAACCACTGGATATGCTATAAATGCCTAATAAATGCATGATTTCCTCTGAGACGTTATCTTGAGAAAGGAGCCCTGTAGTGCGCTGTTGTTAGTGGTAAGGTGGCCGCGCATGCGCATCTTCCTCTGGTGGTTTGTACTCGAGTTGAGAGACGTGTAGAGCACGCTGGCTGTGCAATTATCGAAGATTTTATACACATGAAAAAAGCAGACCATGGACGTACAGCCGCCTCTCCACACATATACATTTTCGAGTCCAACATCTATTACACATAGGTTTATCTGCCCCAATATATCTGGTTTTAGATATGCATTATATGTATTACAATACCATGGCTGCTGTCAGAATATATATGATCTATGAACAGCAGTTGGTATTAAAGTTCTAGGAATGTATAAGATGATTTACGGACTTTATATGTATATGTGGAATATATGTTATCATTATGTTTTCTGTTCCGCATAATAACTCTTTGTTTCTCTTGGCTATGAGCCATAGATTTTGACGCACGACACAAACCAATGGAGACTGCAAGTACTGGGAGGGATTGCTGGTCTCTGCTGGGGAGAGACATTTATCATCTTCAGAATACGGACTACTGTGTGAAAGCCACTATACATTGTTTACGTTTACTTTTTTTCATATCTATCTATCCATCTATCATCTATCCCTCTATCTATCTATCTATCTATCTATCTATCTATCTATCTATCTATCTATCTATCTATCTATCTATCTATCTATCTATCTATCTATCTATCTATCTATCCCTCTATCTATCTATCTATCTATCCTTCTATCTATCTATCCCTCTATCTATCCCTCTATCTATCCCTCTATCTATCTATCTATCTATCTATCTATCTATCTATCTATCTATCTATCCTTCTATCCATCTATCCATCCATCCATCTATCTATCTATCTATCTATCCCTCTATCTATCTATCTATCTATCCTTCTATCCATCTATCCATCCATCCCTCTATCTATCTATCTATCTATCTATCTATCTATCTATCTATCTATCTATCTATCTATCTATCTATCCTTCTATCCATCTATCCATCCATCCATCTATCTATCTATCTATCTATCTATCTATCTATCCCTCTATCTATCTATCTATCTATCTATCTATCTATTTATCTATCCTTCTATCTATCCCTCTATCCCTCTATCTATCTATCTATTTATCTATCCTTCTATCCATCTATCTATCTATCTAACTATCTGTCTATCTACAGCAAAGGAAATAAGTATTTGACCCTTGCTGATTTTGTAAGTTTGCCCACTTGACAAAGACATAAACAGTCTATAATTTTAAGGGTAGGTTAATTTTAACAGTGAGAGATAGAATATCTAAAAGAAAATCCAGAAAATCAGATTGTAAAAATTATATAAATTGATTTGCATTTTTCAGAGAGAAATAAGTATTTGATCCCTCTGGCAAACGAGACAATACTTGGTGGCAAAACCTTTGTTGGCAAGCACAGTAGTCAGACGTTGTTTGTAGTTGATGATGAGGTTTGCGCACGTCAGGAGGAATTTTGGTCCATTCCTCTTTGCAGATCATCTCTAAATCATTTAGATTTTGAGGCTGTCGCTTGACAACTTCGGAGCTTCAGCTCCTCCATACGTTTTCTATGAGATTAAGGTCTGGAGGCTGGCTAGGCCACTCCATGACCTTAATGTGCTTATATTTGAGCCACTCCTTTGTTGCCTTGGCTGTATGTTTTGGGTCATTTTCATGCTGGAAGACCCAGCCACGACCCATTTTTAATGTCCTGGCAGAGGGAAGGAGGATTTTACGGTACATGCCTCCATCGCACCGCATTGATGCGGTGAAGTAGTCCTGTGCCCTTAGCAGAGAAATATCCCCAAAACATAATGTTTCTACCTTCATGCTTGACAGTGGGGACGGTGTTCGTTGGATTATAGGCAGCATTTCTTTTCCTCCAAACATGGCGAGTAGAGTTAAGGCCAAAGAGCTCAATTTTTGTTTCATTTGACCACTGCACTTTCTCCCAGTCACTCTCAGAATCATCCAGGTGTTCATTGGCAAACTTAAGAAGAGCCTACACATGTGCCTTCTTCAGACAGGCCGGTTGCACATGGGCCTTATTCAAACTGCCCGGCTGAACATGGGCCTTCTTCAGACGGGCCGGCTGTACATGTGCCTTCCTGAGTAGAGGGAATTTGTGGCACTGCAGGATTTTAAGCCATTACTGCATAATGTATTACCAATGGTTTTCTTGGTGACAGTGGTCTCAGCTGCCTTGAGATCATTAACAAGTTCCCCCTGTGTAGTTTTAGCCTGATCTCTCACCTTCCTCATGATCCTGGATACCCCACAAGGTGAGATTTGCGTGGAGCCCCAGGTCGATGTTGATTGACACTCATTTTGTATTTTATCCATTCTCTTACTGTAGCACCCACGGGGCAGGCGTTGAAATACTCGTCACTGGGCCGGTGATGTCGGGTCTGAGATGTCACGGGTGGCCCTGCCCGGCTTCATGGCCCCGAGGTGTACACCAAAAGGAGGAATTGAAGGATGGGATGAGGATGATGAGGATTGGGGATGTTGGGAGTTGTGGTTGTCTCGTGATGCCACCTGCGGTGCGCAGCCAGGGGTTAGCCGCGGCTGCCTTCGCAGTCCTCTGGGGTGGATGGTGTCACAGCTAGGATAGTTCAGCTTTTCGTAGGTGAAGCTAGGCACCAGGGAGGATGATGGAGGTAGTAGTGACCGTTGGCGCCGGAGCGCGGGGCGCCGGCAATGATGGGCTGACACAGTGGTTGTAGTTCAAGGTCTTTTACTCACAGTTCAGTTGTCAACCTTGGAGTGCCGTTTCCGCCGTGATGGACCCCAGCCGATTCTGGGTAAGTCAATGGTCAGAACCGGTGCAGTAGTCTGTGGCCCTTCCTTCTTGCGCTTTTTAGTGTGGATACCAGTCACCTGAAGTGCTTGGGGACCCCTGTTTAGTGTTAAAATTCCTGTTCCTTGTGCAACCATGTTTCTCCTATATCCCACAGGAGCTACCGGTCAGCCAGTTCCTCCACTGTTGTCTCCTGCTCCTTCCAGTCTGTCCAGTCCTAACCGTGGAAGCTCTGAAGCACTCTCTACAGCGATCGTGTTGTGCTGAGTCTCAGACTATTCTGAGGTAAAAACTGTGTGTTCTCTCACTTCCCCTGTGCTGCCCCCACCTTCCTGATGACTCACTGGTGGCTGGGAAAAACCCGTTGTTATGGTGACCACCTTTAGCCCAGTTCCAGTGGAAAAGCACCTGAGCTGTGTGTGTTGTATAAGTGAAAACCAGTGGTTAACCTCTTCTTTACCAGGGATGAGTACTGCACCTTAAGTCAGATGCATTACCCTGTGGCGACTGAAGCCTCAGGGGCGCAACATTACTATTGCACCAACAGTTGTCTCCTTCTCACCCAGCATCTTACTTATGGATTTTTAGCCCATTCCAGCCTTGTGGAGGTCTATGATCTTGTCTCTGACATCCTTAGAGAGCTCTTTGTTCTTGCCCATGTTGTAGAGGTTAGAGTCTGACTGATTAATTGAGTCTGTGGACAGGAGTCTTTTATACAGGTGACAATGTATGGCAGCCGTCAGTAATGCAGGTAAATAGGTGATTAGGAGCGTCTACGTGTCTGTAGGAGCCAGAACTCTTAATGGTTGGTAGGGGATCAAATACTTATTTCCCTATGCAAAATGCAAATAAATTTATATAATTTATACAATGTGATTTTCTGGATTTTATTTTGAATATTCTCTCACTGTTAAAATTAATCTACCATTAAAATTATCGACTGTTCTATCTATCTATCTATCTATCTATCTATCTATCTATCTATCCCTTTATCTATCTATCTATCTAGCTATCTATCCATCTATCCATCCTAAAATTGTGTGAAGTCATTGGTGTCCTGTATATAATCCCAGTTCATACTGCATCATTCTGACCCTCACCTGCATATACAGCGGCGGACGTCATTCTGAATTACTGATGCCAAGTTTTAATAACTACACCATTACACAAAATGTAATTAGCATTAAAAAATAATATATAGGGACTAAATCCAATATATGAAGAGCTGTTACAAAGCAACACAGGTTACAACCTTCCCTGAAGACATAAGGTTCATGCAAAGCTAAAGCAAAACCTTTCTGTTTATCATTAGTTCCTATAGATACAGTATCGTGATGTAATGTAGGAAACGCTATTAGATCTGCTCTCTGCATTAGAAAGAAAAAAGCTGTTGATCCAATTTAGTGATTTTCTTTCTAAATTAAAACCTTACATAGTAAAGGCTATTAGCAGTTGCTATTTATTATATATATATATATATATATATATATTTTTATATATATATATATATATATATATATATATATATATATATATATATATACAGTGCCTACAAGTAGTATTCAACCCCCTGCAGATTTAGCAGGTTTGATAAGATGCAAATAAGTTAGAGCCTGGAAACGTCAAACAAGAGCAGGATTTATTAACAGATGCATAAATCTTACAAACCAACAAGTTATGTTGCTCAGTTAAATTTTAATACATTTTCAACATAAAAGTGTGGGTCAATTATTATTCAACCCCTAGGTTTAATATTTTGTGGAATAACCCTTGTTTGCAATTACAGCTAATAATCGTCTTTTATAAGACCTGATCAGGCCGGCACAGGTCTCTGGAGTTATCTTGGCCCACTCCTCCATGCAGATCTTCTCCAAGTTATCTAGGTTCTTTGGATGTCTCATGTGGACTTTAATCTTGAGCTCCTTCCACGAGTTTTCAATTGGGTTAAGGTCAGGAGACTGACTAGGCCACTGCAACACCTTGATTTATTCCCTCTTGAACCAGGCCTTGGTTTTCTTGGCTGTGTGCTTTGGGTCGTTGTCTTGTTGGAAGATGAAATGACGACCCATCTTAAGATCCTTGATGGAGGATAGGAGGTTCTTGGCCAAAATCTCCAGGTAGGCCGTGCTATCCATCTTCCCATGGATGCGGACCAGATGGCCAGGCCCCTTGGCTGAGAAACAGCCCCACAGAATGATGCTGCCACCACCATGCTTGACTGTAGGGATGGTATTCTTGGGGTCGTATGCAGTGCCATCCAGTCTCCAAACGTCACGTGTGTGGCTGGCACCAAAGATCTCGATCTTGGTCTCATCAGACCAGAGAACCTTGAACCAGTCTGTCTCAGAGTCCTCCAAGTGATCATGAGCAAACTGTAGACGAGCCTTGACATGACGCTTTGAAAGTAAAGGTACCTTACGGGCTCGTCTGGAACGGAGACCATTGCGGTGGAGTACGTTACTTATGGTATTGACTGAAACCAATGTCCCCACTGCCATGAGATCTTCCCGGAGCTCCTTCCTTGTTGTCCTTGGGTTAGCCTTGACTCTTCGGACAAGCCTGGCCTCGGCACGGGTGGAAACTTTCAAAGGCTGTCCAGGCCGTGGAAGGCTAACAGTAGTTCCATAAGCCTTCCACTTCCAGATGATGCTCCCAACAGTGGAGACAGGTAGGCCCAACTCCTTGGAAAGGGTTTTGTACCCCTTGCCAGCCTTGTGACCCTCCACGATCTTGTCTCTGATGGCCTTGGAATGCTCCTTTGTCTTTCCCATGTTGACCAAGTATGAGTGCTGTTCACAAGTTTGGGGAGTGTCTTAATTAGTCAGAAAAGGCTGGAAAAAGAGATAATTAATCCAACTCTTTGGATGCCATAGTGCATACTATGTTTAGAGTCCAAAAGGCAAATCACCCCAAAAACACCATGAAGTGACCTCGGGTAAGGCCGCCGCTGAGTTCCCATAATCTGCGCCAACAAAATCCCCACGCTCGGATTTTATGTAAGGGTACATTTCTTTAAAGAAAAAAGGATGTCCAGCTCTTCAGGCAAAGAAAACCAAGGTCTTTATTTTATCATGCAGATGCAACGAATGACATGACCAGTGCTGGACATCCTTTCTTCTTTTATGCTATATCGGGCTGTGGCAGTGCCTGTCCGTGCTCCAGGACGAAATTGGGATTGAGCTTCTACATGGTGAGCTGATACATATATTGTACATTTCTTTACTGGTAAACATCTCAATGACACACGCCGCTGGCTTAGCAGCACACATAACCAGGGTTTGCTATCCGAGTCTTTAACTTCAGACGCGCGGCGCAGAACACAAAAAAAACAGCAATGATAAACAAGAATTCTGTCCCTGACTTGCCCTATAGGTTATATTACCAGTCCAAAACACAAGGAGGGAGGGCTCCCACGTAGCAGGCCTGGACTCCGGGTAAACGGCGGCGACTCCAAGGGAGAGAAGTGGGAAGATCTTCAGCCCTCTCAACAGAGGACTAGCTTACAGTCTCTTGGTATGGAGGAAGGAGACGGTCTGGAGGTCCCTTGAGTCCAGTATCCAATCTGCAGCAGTTCTGGCAATCCCTCACACTTCAGCGATGAGGGCAGTCCGAGGCAGGTCTCCTCAGGTCCAGCTCCAGTAGCTCTGTGTCCTTTTCCCGCACTTTTACTTCCTGTACAACAAGTGCCTGAGAGAGGGGATCAGATTTTACAGCGTCCACCTCTCGAGCAGTTTCAGCACTTGTCCACAATGTGGCAGCACCATCCTGTGTAATGTCAGTCTCCATGTCCATTTTAATCACAAAACAGTCAGAGCTGCTCACCTCGTTACATATCCCCCCACTGAAAGGTTGGCAGTCCCTGTCAACATTCACAGGTTCCAAGGCAGCGAGGCTGAGGCTGAGGCTGTGGCAGGGGGAGGCTGAGAAGCGGACCATACATACTGGTCCCTATAAGACTGTCCAGGAGGAACCCCGGCAGTGGTGCGGGTAGTACGCCGCAGAGGTTGGTTTCCCTCCACTCTATCACCGGTTACACTCTCTACCTCCGTCAGTTCCCTAGAGGGAGAGCCAGTCTGAGCAGGCGGGTAATCAGTCCCGGAGTCAACAAGGTCCCCATGCTAAGTAATATCAATGGTGTCAGTCATGTCAGCAGTGTCATCCTCACCGGGTACTGTGGTCAGGGGGTCAGGCTGGGATCGGCAGGGGCGCAACATACTCCGATGCAAGGTGCGAGAGTTGCCGCTATCTTCGCCCCGGACTCTGTACACATGGCCATCGGGGTAGGGGCATAGACTTCAGCTTCCCACTTAGCTCAGAATTTTCCTTGAGGCTTCTTAATACGAACCAGGACTAGCTGTCCTACTTCTAAGGGTTCTTCTTGTACGGGGAGCGGTTCAGCATGTCTCTGGCCCCGGATTTGTTGGCCTACCAGTCGGTATACAGTTTCCATCTTCTGACTGTGAGTGTGTAGCCAGGATGTATAGGTACCGCCGGTATCTTTTTCAGGACTAGTCAGGTTTAGGTCATGGACCCCTTTTCTTGGGCGGCCAAAGAGAAGGGTGTGTGGGGTAAAGCCCGTCACAGAGTGGACTTGATTGTTGTAGGCCCACACTAGATCTGGGAGGAATTGGGGCCATTGGTCTTTCTTGTCATCGGCTAAGGTGCAGGTCAACTGGAGTAGAGTCCGGTTAAAGCGCTCACACGCACCATTCCCCTGTGGGTGGTAAGGGGTGGTTCTGGACTTCTGGATCCCATACATCCGATGCAGCTCCTCGATAATTTGACCTTCAAAACAAGCCCCCTGATCAGAGTGCAACCTCTCCGGACACCCATAGACCTGGATGAACTGTCGACAGATGGCCCGCGCAGCTGACTCGGCAGTTTGATCTTTGGTAGCAACAGCAACTGCGAATTTTGGGAAATGGTCTACCATAACCAGACAGTATTGGTAGCCACCACTCGCCGTCCCAATCGACAGGTAGTCCACCATCAACAGCTCAAGGGGCTGGGATGTCTCAACTGTTTGGACAGGTGCACGCTGCTCAATGGACTTATAAAGCTCACAGGTGCGACAGGCTTGGCAGACATCTTCAACCAGCTTGCGGAGTCCCGGACAGTAGATGGACTGTTGGATCCACCGGATGGTCTTGTCTATCCCAAAGTGGCCGTTCCTCTTGTGTGCTTCTCCCACCATCTCACGGGTCATTTGGGCTGGCACTAAAACCTGTAGGCACTCCTCCAGCATGTGGGAAGATCCTCCGGTATAGCACTCCTTCTCTCAGAATCAGATGATCCCATTGGCTGAGCAGAGTCAGGGTACTGGTGGACAGTCGTGACCGCGTGTCAGAGGACGGCTTCTGCTGCTGCTTCACCCATTGTTTGAGTAGGGCACATTCAGCATTCCGGTCCTAGATTCTGCACCATTCCTGTGGGGACAATGGGGACCCTACTGGAGTGCCAGCCTCATCCACAGCATACTGGCGACAATCCATCATCTGCCGGGCTAGTCTTGCGAAGTCAGGCATCTCGTCTCCTTCCAGCTCCTCGTCCCAGTCCCAGTGGGCGAGGGGGATGTCCTTCTGGACAGGCTGTCCGCATTCTGATTTTCAGCCCCAGCTCTATATTTAATCTTGTAGTTAAACTTGGAGAGCCGAGCCATCCATCGCTGCTCCATAGCCCCAAGTTTCGCATTTTCTAAGTGGGCCAAAGGGTTGTTATCCGTCAGGACTAGTACTTCTGTCACCGTCAGATATCCGGCAAATTTCTCAGTCATTGCCCACATCAAGGCCAACAGCTCCAGCCAGAATGAACTGTAATTGGTGGGATTCTTTTCACCTTCATGTAGGGACCTACTGGAATAGGCTACAACACGTTCCTTGCCTTCTTGTACCTGTGAGAGTACTGCCCCCAGACCCTGTAGGCTGGCGTCAGTATGTAATTGAAAGGGCAGGGTGTAATCTGCATATGCCAGGATGGGGGATGACGTCAAGGCACCCTTTAGAGCTTGGAAGGACTCTTCTTGGGTAGGTCCCCAATTGATGAGTTGTCCCCTGGGACTGTTGGTGGTTCCTCGAAGCATGTCGTGCAGTGGTGCGGCAAGCCGGGCGAAGTTTCTTGATGAACCAGCGGTAGTAGCCTGCCAGTCCCTGACCTCCTTGACAGTTGTGGGCTGTGGCCAGTCCCGTACAGCGGCTATTTTCTCCGGCGATGGTTGTACACCTTCGGCCGAGATCCTGTAGCCCAGGTAATCGATCTCCTGCTGTAGAAGACGGCACTTGCTGGGTTTCAACTTCAAGCCATGTTCCCTTAGCCTCTGGAACACGTGGCCCAGCTTCTGTAGATGTTCTTCAAACGTGGCTGAATAGACCACAATGTCATCAAGGTAGATGAGGGTGAAGTCGAAATTGAAGTCTCCCAAGCAGCGCTCCATCAGCCTCTGGAAAGTTCCCGGCGCGTTGTTCAGGCCGAAGGGCATCCTGTCAAACTCGTACAGACCCATGGGTAGGATGAAAGCGGTCTTTTCTCTGTCCTTTTCGCTCATGGGTACCTGCCAATAGCCGCTGGCCAGATCCAGGGAGGAAAAGTACTTGGCTTTCTTCAGAGCTGTCAGGGATTCTTCGATCCTCGGCAAAGGGTATGAGTCCCGGATGGTGCAAGCATTCAGGCGGCGGTAGTCCACACAGAACCTCAGGGATCCATCTTTCTTTTTAACTATTACCACCGGTGCAGCCCAGGGGCTCTGGCTCTCTCGTACCACTCTGGCATGGAGCATGGAGTTCAGGAGGTTTTTAACTTCTTGGTATTGCTGGGGTGGTATCTGCTGGTATCTCTCGCGGATAGGAGAAGCGTTACCTGTAGGGATCTCGTGTTGGATACTGGTGGTGCATCCAAAGTCGGTGTCATGCCGGGCAAAGGACGCCTGGTGTTCCTGCAGTAGTTTTTCCACCTGGGACACTTTCTGTTTAGAGTATTGGGATGTATCCATCTGACACTTCTCTAGCAGCTCCTTTCCAGCTTCAGTGTCATCTGTGGCGGTGGCCATGGCAGAGACAGTCACTGTCCAGTCTCCCTCTGCCGATGGGGCAAACTGGAGGGGGCCCCTGGGATTCACCTCTGTAGGTAGGGCGTAGACTCTGGCAAGCTGTGTCCCCGCTTCTAGGTCGACGCCTACACTAGCCGTATTGCTCAGACGGACAGGGATCCTTACGACAGCCAGAGTGCGAGTGACTAATGGGTTCAGTTTTCCCTCCCTCGGGGTTTGTGGCTCAATCAGTACCTCCACGCCTTCAAGCGGTCTTGTGGTGCTAAGGGGTAGCGAGATAATTGTCTCCTTTTCAGCCGGTAAGGTGATCCTAGTGTGGCGAGGCACGGTGATAGTGGCTATGGGCCGTTGTTCCTCTGCCATTTGCTGTAGGCTGCAGGCCCGAACCACTCTTCGGAATGCTCAGCGGGTGGCCCCGTGTGTGGTAACTTCCTGCCAGTACTTGGGTCCACGCTTGGTAAACAATACCAGGTCTAGGTCTTTCAGGATGTTCATCCCAATAATCATGGGCGTTTCCGAACCGAAGCCTTCTTTGACCACGATTATCCCCCTTTTCCCGAGGTCCTGTCCAGACATTTCGGTGCTCATCCAAGCTACTCCTGTTACTGGAATGGGTAGATTATTGGCCGCTTTGATCTTGATGACGGTATTCGGGTCATAAGGAGCCCGTGGTTGTAGATATTTCTCGTAAAACTGCTCTGAGATGGTGGACACCTGGGATCCAGTATCCATTAGTCCTTGCACGGCAACCCCCTCTAGCATTACTTTCAGTGTAGGGCTGTTTGATGCAAGCTGGGTCCTTTGTTGGTTCCTTTTCTCTTTGGCCTTCCTGGTCGAGTGAGCCTCCTCAGCCGGGGTGTCTAGTTTAAAGGTGCCCGCTGTTGAGAGGCACGGTTTGGCGGTTCTAGTGAATAGGCCTGGGTCTCCATCCGCTGTTTCGAGTGAAACTCCGCTTGCTGGGGTGTTTGAGAGTCCATTCGATGGAACGGCTGCGGGTCGGGTAGGGAGGAGTTCTGGGGGCAACGGTTTGCACTGTGACGGGGGTCACCACATGTCCAGCACTTTCCCATAGGCCGGCTAGGTTGCCGTCTCACTTGCCTATCCGCCTGTCGGTCTAATGTGAGCTGCAGCACCTGCTTCTGTAAATCCGCCACCATCTGCTTCAGTTCCTCTGTGCCGTTGTTCGGAGTATTTGTACTGTACATGGATCTGCAAGTGGCGGTATAAGTCTCTGTTCCCGTAACAGGTCCCCAAGAACGTTCTATGGCTTCTTGTTTAACCTCAGCAAATGTAAGGGATCTCTCAGTCCTATTACGAATTGGTCCCTCAGCACCAGGTCACGGGAGGATGTACCAGCTAGATTTTCTCCATTTTTGCAGGCTTGTTCCAGCAGTACTTGGAGGGCGTTCGCATATCGGGGAATGTCCTCCCACTCGAGCTGTGTACGCTGGAAGAACATGTAGCGTAGTGTTCCCAGGTATCTGGTCGGCCCATAGGTGTTCTCTAGCACCCGTACCAAGTCATCTAATGTACGCTGGCCCCTAACCGTCTCCAGTCTGACCGTCGTCCATGCCTCCCCCTCCAGCGTCAGCATAGCCATTTCCATTCATTTAAGGTCTTAGGATCAACATTATACATTTCCCCCACTATCCTAAGTTGTTCCGCCCATTCAGGTACAGGGTAATTCCGTCCGTTAAACTTTCTCACTTGATTTACAATAGACGCCGGAGGAGCTGTCTGACTATAAGCTACCACCGGGAGGGGATTTTGCTGGTCACAGATCCTGCCAACTACGCCAGATGAAGTGACCTCGGGTAAGGCAGCGGCTGAGTTCCCATAATCTGCGCCAACAAAATCCCCACGCTCGGATTTTATGTAAGGGTACATTTCTTTACTGGTAAATATCTCAATGACACACGCCGCTGGCTTAGCAGCACACATAACCAGGGTTTGCTATCCGGGTCTTTAACTTCAGACGCGCTGCGCAGAACACAAAAAAAACAGCAATGATAAACAAGAATTCTGTCCCTGACTTGCCCTATAGGTTATATTACCAGTCCAAAACACAAGGAGGGAGGGCTCCCACGTAGCAGGCCTGGACTCCGGGTAAACGGCGGCAACTCCAAGGGAGAGAAGTGGGAAGATCTTCAGCCCTCTCAACAGAGGACTAGCTTACAGTCTCTTGGTACGGAGGAAGGAGACGGTCCGGAGGTCCCTTGAGTCCAGTATCCAATCTGCAGCAGTTCTGGCAATCCCTCACACTTCAGTGATGAGGGCAGTCCGAGGCAGGTCTGCTCAGGTCCAGCTTCAGTAGCTCTGTGTCCTTTTCCCGCACTTTTACTTCCTGTACAACAAGTGCCTGAGGGAGGGGATCAGATTTGACAGCGTCCACCTCTCAAGCAGTTTCAGCACTTGTCCACAAGGTGGCAGCACCATCCTGTGTAATGTCAGTCTCCATGTCCATTTTAATCACAAAACAGTCAGAGCTGCTCGCCTCGTTACACACCATACCAACAGTGAAGTATGGAGGTGGGAACATCATGGTGTGGGGGCCGTTTTTTAGCATTTGGCACTGGCAAACTCAATATAATTGAAAAAGGGATGAATGGACAAACATACTGAGACATTCCTGATAAAAATCTGCTGTCATCTACAAGGATGATGAAGATGAAATGAGGCTGGAAATATCAGCAAGACAATGACCCCAAACACACAGCCAAGGAAACTTTTAATTGGTTTCAGAGAAAGAAAATAAATCTGCGAGAATGGCCGAGCCGAACACCGGACCTGAATCCAATGGAATATTTATGTATTTAGATTTAAGGTTTAAGCGGGCTTTACACACAGCGACATCGCTAGCGATGTCGCTGGTGAAAGCATCTGCCCCCGTCGGTTGTACGTCACGGGCAAATCGCTGCCCATGGCGCACAACATCGTTTACACCCGTCACACGGACTTACCTGCTTAGTGAAGTCGCTGTTGCCGGTGAACCGCCTCCTTTCTAAGGGGGTGCTTCGTTCGGCATCACAACGGCGTCACTAAGCGGCCACCCAATAGATGCGGAGGGGCGGAGATGAGCGGGCCGAACATCCCGCCCACCTCCTTCCTTCGTCATTGCGGGTGGCCGCAGGTACGGTGATGTTCCTCGTTGCAGGACGCAGGAACGACGAACAACCTGCGTCCTGCAACAGCAACGATAACCGGGATTAGAACGACTGGACAACGATCAACGTTATGGTCAGTATTTTTGATCGTTAACGGTCGTTCGTGCGTTTCACACGCAATGACGTCGCTAACGAGGCCGGATATGCGTCACGAATTCCGTGACCCCAACGACATCTTGTTAGCGATGTCATTGCGTGTAAAGTCCGCTTTAGAGTTCATAAAGAAAACCAACAGGACCTTCAGGATGTGAAGCGTGTTTGTCTGAAAGAATGGGCCAAAATCCCACCTGAGCAATGCAGGACAGTAGTTTCTCTAAATTGTCATCACTAAAAAACACTTTTGTATGAAGTATTAAATACATTTCAATGACAAGTTCAACACTATTTAGAAATGAAAACAAATGTTTCAATAAATCTTCATTTGTTCCTTAGTGAGTGTGAGTACTGAGCGCAGAAATCCCCCCTTTGACATCCTTTTCTGCTATCACTGAGGTTATTATTGGTCGTCTGCTGCATTGAATGCACTTGGCAAATCATCAAGATCCTCTGCTGGCAGCTTCTTGTGGAATATATGACCAATGACTTCCCAGATGTGCTCTAGCAAAATAAGAGCTCATCAGAAGAAAAACTAGCAGATATACAGTACAAATATTTTTTTTTTCCTTTTTATATTCCTCTTATCTTTTTCAGTTGGCCCATGAAAGCAGCACATTGTGGCTCTTATAATGCTGATAACATTACCTGACAGAAAAGGTTTGAGCCCTGGATGTCACTTCTATCTGTGTTCCTCCTATGCCCCTATTTCTTCTCTTGGAGGACCCAACATGTTGGTATGGTACAATATTTGCCTATTAATTCCAATAGACAACATGCAATACTTCATTTCTCCTGTTAGAGTGCTGTGGGGTCATTGAATGCTTGTTATTTCGCTCACTAATCGAATATAGCGCTTCTCCTAGGGATCCATCGTATCTTTTATCCATAAGGAATTGTCTGAACAGGCTTTTCCTCTAGTACAGTACTAAATTGAATCGATCAAGCAGCGAAAAACTGTATTCTGGATGACACAATGCTTTAAAATGTAGTTTGACAGATTTTCTATAAAAAAAACTGTACGCTCTCACATCACATCACAGTATGTATTTATTTCCACCGCATCGGCAGCTGCTGTATATTGCCATTTTCAACGCGGCATTGTGCTATATAACAAATATTCCCTCGGCTGATTATTTATATTAGTGCTTTTAAGGATTACTTTGATTCTTGATGGAATGGTTACGTAAAAGTGATGACAGGGGCTCAAAGCCTCAGTCTTATCATGAGATCATTTTATATTAATTGGCTAAGTATTTAGACATGACAGGAACAATAAACCCCATTATTCGATGTTGAGACTGGAAATTTATAGAAAAATAGCTTTCTTGTAGTTTAACTGAAAGGCGTTTGATTTTTTTGCATTTTAATATTTTATTTAATTTTTATTATTATTATATTTATTTTTTTCATTTTATTTATTTATTTTATGGTGTGTCTATATTTGTTGGCCAAAGTGAATGACCATAGACATTTGACGATGGAGACACAACTCCTCAGACCATAATCTTTGTGAAGGGTTTGACTAAAATTGAATAGTAGAAATAAGCATCTATATTTTTGCTCTGACTTTTTAATTAACCTTTGTTCATTTGTTTTTCTTTTGGATTTTTTTTAGCATTTTTAAACATAGGTAAAAGCAGTCCAGCCATGTTATTTTCTTCAGATGAACAGGATATGAGGGAATGAAAAGGAACTATTGTTGCATCTATCAATCTACCGCCTTCTGGAGACCACAATTTTGCTACCTTCCACAGGTCATCATCACACTTCTTTTCAGAGGCCAACAACTCACTTCCTCAATGCCTTCTGGAAGCCAACATCTCATAATGTTCTGGAGGCCAACATCTCACTATCTTCTGGAAGACAATATTTCCCTATGTTCTGGAGGTCAACATCTCACTATCTTCGGGGGTCACCAACTCACTACCATCTGGAAGCCAACTTTTAATTATCTTCTGGGTTCAGCATCTAACTACCTTCTGAAAGCCAAAATCTCACAATCTTCTATGGTCAGCATCTCACTACCTGCTGGAAGTTAATATCCCACTGTCTTCTGTGGTCAGCATCTCACTAGCTTCTGGAAACCAACATCTCACTATCTTCTGGAGGCCAACATCTCACTACCTTCAGGAGTCACCAACTCAATACCTTCTGGAAACCAACTTCTCACTATCTTCTGGGGTCAACATCTCACTACCTTCTGGAAACCAACATCTCACTATGTTCTGGAGGCCAACATCTCACTATCTTTGGGGGTCAGCAACTCAATACCTTCTGGAAACCAGCTTCTCACTATCTTCTGTTGTCAGCATCCCACTTACTTCTGGAAACCAACATCTCAATATGTTTTGAAGGCCAACATCTCACTATCGTCTGTGGTCAGCATCACAATACCTTCTTGAAACCTATATCTCCCTATTTTCTGGGGTGAGCATCTCACTACTTTCTGGAAGTCAACATTTCATTACATTCTGGAGGCCAATATGTTACTACCTTCTGGAGCCTAACATTTCATTACATTCTGAAGGCCAAGATCTCACTATCTTCTGGGGTCTGTATATTATCACCTTCCAGAGGCCTAAATCTTGCTATCTATCGATGACCAATAACTTACTACTTTTCAATACCAATATCCCACAACCTTCTGAAGACCAACTTCTCACTTCTTTCTGGAGGACAAAAACAAGGATTGAAAAACATCCATGGAGGGCTGCATCATATTTATGGCAGAAAAAAATCTACACTTATGCCACATCAGATTTTCCTTTTTTCTTTATATATTCTGGTGGTCAACATCTCACTACATTCTGGATGTCTAAATCTCATTAACTTCTGGAGGCCTTAATCTTCTGAAGGTCAAAGTCTTGCTACCTTCAGAAGGTTAATATCTTGCTACCTGTTACAGACCAACATCTCATTACCTTCTGCTCTGAATGGCAATATTTGATTTTTTAGTGAACGGTACCGTAACAACTTTGTACCTTCTGCAGGGGAATGTCTTATTATATGAGCTTTTGGTTTGCAATCTTTTTAAGGAGAATGCTTCTTTTAGTTATTTCTTTGTATATATTTTGGAATTTTGAGGAAACAGTAGACCTGTTCACATCCCATCAGACAGTAGAAGTAACAGGAGTAGTATTCACATGGCTGAGGCATGTGGCATTGTCAAAGTAGACAAGTCCATCCTTGTGTAGTGATCCATGCTACAATAATTATATATCCTGTAGTGTTTTACGTGGAAACATCATTTTTTATCTACCGTTTGATTTTTCCTCACATTCCTGCTGGTTTTAAGCCAAACGATTGTAACCCTGGACCTCACATGCTGAGTCAAAATCTGGTTTATTTTCCTTAGAAAATTCTCTATGCGTGAACTCAAATTCAAAAATAGGAGACTTCCAGGAACGCGTTTCATCGGGTGATTATTTAGGTCATAAAGATATCAAGCTTGGAAACACAAAGAAGGTCCGTCATCTTTTTTTGGCCCATCAATTTTGACAGATTGGTGTAGAAACGTTGCCACAAAAATTGCCGTATTACTGCTTAGTATGAAAAGGGTCATGAAAAATCTCTACAAGAACACATATAGGTGAATGCCTTCTAGTTAAATTAAAGGGTTTGTCCAAACTTTTTTCTTCTGGAGCGCGTGACTCCCCTGCCTTGAGAATTCTCACTCGCCAGGGAGGGTCAGTGCATCCTGAAGAAGGACAGTTCTCAGCTGTGCACTCTCCAGAACTGTTAACAGACAAAGGTTTACATCTGTAGCCAGTGCTGTAACTAGAGTTCGATGGACCCCAGTGCTAAATTTGGAGCTGCACCCCCCCTTATGTTGGTCAGATGTATGTACTGTATATGTATGTATAAATTTAGCATTCTAAATCCTATAAAGACATACAAGTTGCCCCCCCCCATTATGTAGTAATGTCCCCCACCATGTTCTAATGTCCCCCATTCTGGGCTCCTTCCTCATGAATATGTCCTCCATCCAGGTATATATGCACCCCTCATGCTGACATAGATGTCCCCCCATACTGGTATATATATATTCCCCATTCTAGCCCACATCCTGGTGTATATATAACGATTTAGGACTATTGGGCGTTATTTCTCTGCATTGCAGATTTTGCTTTTATATTCCCCATTCTAGCCCACATCCTGGTGTATATATAACCCCATCTTGGTAAAAATGTCCCCATTCTGATATATATACCACTGTCCTTGTATATATGTCCCCATACTGGGCCTCTCCTGGTATATTGTTTATGATTATTGTACTTGTCCCTATTATGTATACCCCATAAAGTGCCATGGAATTGATGGCGCTATAATAATAAATAGTAATATACTGTCCCCCTCCTGGTATCTAATGTTCCCCTTCTAGAGCCCTCCAAGTGTATACTGTCCCCCTGCTGGGCCCCTCCTGGTAAATACTGTCCCCCTCCTGGTATATACTGTTTCCTTCCTGGTATCTACTGTCCCCCTCCTGGTATATATGTTCTCATCCTGGTGAATATGTACCCAAAAATTATCTTAGTTATGGAATAAATGGTGCTCTATAAATAAATAAATAATATTATTAATAATAATAATATTAATAATAATAATAATTTTAGGTATAGGTGTTCGGGGGTAAATGGGGTTTGGGCATCTTACTTAGAAATTTTTGATTTTTGGAATTATTGATGGTTGCAACTATCCAGATATCCACTAAATATGGCCTAAAGTGGGCTTTACACGCTACAACATCGCTCAAGTGATCTCGTTGGGGTCACAGATTTTGTGACGCACATCCGGCCGCATTAGCGATGCCGTTGTGTGTGACACCTATGAGCGATTTTGCATTGTCGCAAAAACGGGTAAAATCGCTCATCGGTGACATGAGGGTCCATTCTCAAATATCGTTACTGCAGCAGTAACGAAGTTGTTCCTCGTTCCTGCGGCAGCACACATCGCTCCGTGTGACACCGCAGGAACGAGGAACCTCACCTTACCTGCGTCTTGGCCACAATGCGGAAGGAAGGAGGTGGGCGGGATGTTACGCCCCACTCATCTCCGCCCCTCCGCTTCTATTGGGCGGCGGTTCAGTGACGCTGCTGTGACGTCGCTGTGACGCTGAACGAACCGCCCCCTTAGAAAGGAGGCGGTTCGCCGGTCACAGCGACGTCGCAGGGAAGGTAAGTCCGTGTGACGGGTCCAGGCGATGTTGTGCGACACGGGCAGCGATTGGCCTGTGTCGCACAACCGATGGGGGTGGGTACGCACGCTGGCGATATCGGTACCGATATCGCAGTGTGTAAAGCGGCCTTAAAGGCAGGATTTCAACTTCTGTGAACCTCATCTATTGCCAGAAAGGTGGTTCTGTGACTCTGATTAACCATTTAATTGCTATGGAGGCTATAGTATCTGGGAATCGGCAATAAAGGGTTCTAGGACCTCAGGTCTTCAGATAAGTGAGGACCTACAAAGATATGTCCACTCTTACTTTTTTCATGACTGTCTCAAGTTTCTTAAAACAAATTTAAGAGAAGATCATTATATAATAGGAAAGTCTTGACTGACTGCACTACACATCACAACCACGGGGTGGCCACTTACAAGTATGTATAGCATAAACATCTCCCAACAGAGTATCATAAGATGATGTTTTTTAACAGCTGATTATCTGGCGTCAGTGATCTCAGGAATATGTTTAACCAAGGTAACAAAAGACTCATTCATCCTCCTACTAAAAAGTCTTTCCTAGATTGAATAGAAATTTGCCAAGAGCTTTTATTTAGATCAATGCTCTCTGCCTGGTGGCCCTGTCCTGCATTATTCAGGACAATCGTGTGAATGGACCTGGGAAATTCTTAGTTTCTCCTGTGGAGGTGCTGCAGAGAACTTGAACACATACTATCATGGTGAGAGTAGAGATGGGAGAACCTGAACTGTAAAGTTTGGGGGCTGTACAGGACACCTAGCATGGATCCCAAACACGGACTTCTCAGCAATCACAGCTGCGGCTCCATCAGTGTTTCCTGCAGGATGCAGTGATCGGTCACGTTTTCTAATGTGACTGTGCACTGCAACCTCAGGATGTAGCAGAACCAGGATCATCATGGGACGTGCAGGGGTGTTTTGGGGGTTAATAAATTGGACCAAGAGGGTGTTTTTTTTTTAAAATAAAGGATTTTTCTCTGTGTTTTGTGTTTATTTCTTTTTACTTAGACAACTCTCCCATCACTAATCCAGAGCTTTGGGGGCAGCTGTGATTTTTTTTTGACAAATCACAGCTGTCATTAACCCCTTATATTACCCCTAATTGCCAACGCTGTAGGACAATCAGGATGAGCCTGGTAAGGGCAAGGATTGGCGCATCTAATGTGATGCACCAATTCTGGGACAGCTGCGGGCTGCTATTTTTAGGCTGGGGATGAACCAATAATCATGGGCCTTCCCAGCCTGAGAATAACAGCTGCTAGCTGTCTACTTTATCTTTGCTCTGTATCAAAATTTGGGGTGAATTCACGCCTTTTTTTTTCCAATTATGTGTTAAAATAATTTTCAAAATAACACATGGGGTCCCTCGTATTTGGATACACAGCTAATATAAACCACACAGCTGGGGGCTGCAGCCTCCAGCTGTCTGCTTTATCTGTGCTGGGCATCAATATATGGGGACCCCACATCATTTTTTCCAATTATTTAATTATTTTTACACTCCACTATGGGAACTCAGACAGTGTGAGGGCAACCAATCACAGACACCGGTACAGAGTGTGGGGGCTCAGTATGACTGCAGCCAATCACATATACTGTCACAGAGGGTGGGCTGGGGAAGCAGGGAATATTCATAAGGTTTAATGAGCAGACCTGGAACCAGTGTGACAGCCATGTGGAAACTCGGTAAGTATAATTGTCTTGCTTTGCAGCCCCTGGCCCTTATTAACACCATTTTATAGCATTAAAGTTCGGGTCACCATATACTTATATGGGGATTGGGTCCAGGGTCAAGTTCAAGTCAAGTTCAGTACTGAACCGGACTTTTTTTTTAGTCCGTCCAGACACAGCGAACCCAAACATCTCTGGTTGGGAGCATTTCCCAACACGCAGCACCATGGACTCTTCAATATGAGAATTGATGAAGTACAAGCACCAGGACCTGTAGTGATATCATCTCCTGCTTTTCCCATTATTGTTAGATGTCAGTAATATATACAGAACACACGTAGTGATAATGTACATTCAACAATATCATTTCCATTGTGATGGGAAAGTCATAAATTGTTTGGAACGTTCTGTAACATCTCACATCAGTCTTCTAAGCAAAGGTAAAGATGATGATTTTACTGCAGAATCTCAAGATGTCAGCTCCTATGAATAACCCACCACTAATAACTGCTAATATATGATATCATGTCCACGCCTAATATACTGGGGATTATACTGCAGGCAGAACACATGGCTATGGCTAGAAATAAATTACCATACATGAGATAACAGACACAGAGAGGAAACTGACATTTGGCACAAAAGTTTCAAAAATTATATTTTGTTTTTCCATATTATATTCATATCTGTTTATCTACCAAGAGCAAAGGGCACACATGTTTATTTCAATAATGTTTGTCTATCTATCTATCTATCTATCTATCTATCTATCTATCTATCTATCATCTATCTATCTATCTATCTGTGCATCTGTCATGGGTGTGTCACGGATGACAGACAGCCATGTGATTTTGGGCCATAGAAGGTCACAGCGTTTGGCTGCACAGAAGGCCCCTGACTCTCTATTGGTCCTGCTGTCAGTATTCATTGGTATAGGTAATTTTCCTGCTGGATTCATCTCTCTCCCTTTTGGACCCAGCAGTAGCTCGCTTCCACCCAGCTGATAATTATCAGTATTTTCTTGGTGCTTATGTACCGACCCGCGCTCGGCCGCAGCCGAGCCGCTCGGATCCGTGCTCGCGTTCTACGGGTGGTGGCTCGAGCACCTCCGGACCCGGGGGTCACGTCGCTCTGAAGGGAGGCTGGCGCTACTGTACCGCCCCGCGGCCTCGGCTGCGGCCGCCGAGCCGCTCGGATCTGTGCTCGCGTTCTACAGGTGGTGGCTCGAGCCTCTCACGGACCCGGGGGTCACGTCGCTGTACAAGGGGGTTGGCGTTGCACACGGGGGAATGCAGGTATTTGGTTTTGGGATGATTGTTCGTGATGCCACCCACGGGTTGTGGTGATGTGATGCCCTGGGCAAGCCAGGGGTCACAGGTCATCACACCACCACACCCTCCATCCCAGTTAGGAACACCAAAGCTAACCAAAAATCCTTGTTGCCTTCCTCCAGAGGCTGATGTTCACACCAGGGGGTGGGCCAGGCGGTTGGCTCTGCCCACCGAGGAGGACACAGCTCTGGGGGCGGGAAGTACCAGGCAGTCAGAGCTCAGGGAGAGCTTGAGTAAACAGCTAAGAGGAGTTAAGGAAGTGAAAGTAGAAGTGAAGTGAAGTGGTAAAGGAGGAAAGCAAGAGTGGTGACAGAAAGAAAGCCTGAAGTAGTCCAGCTGTGTGCAGGACAGGTCAGCAAGGTCAGCAACGGCGGTGACTGTCTGGAGGGGGACCGTTTGGAAGTTCCTGGAAGGAGCGCGGACGGGTAGTGGCCCGGCGGTCTGGAGCAGTGTTCCGAAGGACAGTCAGCACCAGGGCAGGGGCCTCTCGGACCTCGGCAAGGCTAGGAGTCGCCATAATTTGCCAAATCCGTCAGTGAAGGGGACGTAGATCCCCCAACAACCAAGATTGAAGGCAACAGCCCAACCAGAGTAGGAGAGACACCGCCACCGCCAAGGCACCAGTTTCTCAGGGCCAGCGCCTGCGGGCAAAGAGTAGAGCTCCTCCGGTCCAGCTTGAAGCCGGGGAGCGGGTTACCGGTGGGAACCCATCGCTACCAACACAGAAACAAAGGTGCAAGGAAAAGGGACATCACCGTCACCTACTGGGAGAGCAAGTGCAGCCGTCCGTGGGAACCGTCTCTCCAGCCGTGTGGTTTACCGTAAAACTGTGTCAACGTCTCAGGCTGAGTGAGTACCACAGTGCCGCAAGGCACAGCGCTGCCCCCGCGTCCCTGCGCCCACCAGGCCCTGCACCTCCCTCACCATCACTGGGCCCCGGGATCACCAACCCCTACCCACGGAGGGGCAACGCAACACCTAGCTGCTCCGCATCACCATCCCCGGGATCCCCATATTGAGCAGCGGTGGTGAAATCACCACAACCGTGGGTGGCGTCACGGACAATAAACAATTCCCACACCCAACAAACCCCCCTTTCACTCACGGGCGAGGAGTGCCGCTCGAGAACCCCCGGGATCCGGCCCACAGCTCGAGCCACCACTGAGCAGCAGCCGCCGGACCCGAGCAGAAGGGGTGAGCGTAGTGTGCTGACACCCTCCTCCCTGCCCACGACAACTTGGCGTCACGAAAAGGATCTTACCACTCTGCCGTTTGGTAGAGGTGCGCCTTGTTACCGCCGGAGATATCCGGCAGGAAAATTTCAGAAGTCGCCATCTTTGGCGCGAAAAGTTCCCGCTCGAGCGTCTTCTCGAGTAGCAGAGGCGCGAAGGCCAAAACCCCGCCCCAAGAGAGGAGGAGCCGGAAAGAGCTAAGGGGGACGGAAACAAGATGTCTGCGCCCGACGGAGCCGCTGGAGGAGCGGTGGTCGCAGCCGCAGCGGCACCCGCGGATGGGAATGGGCCTGCCCAGGTCCCGGCCGTACCGGCGGGAGGTGCCGCGGCCCCCGCGCTCGCTCAGGTCATGCCGTTCTCCTTGCCCTATGCACCCGGAGCTGCCTGGCTACCGCAGTATGACGGGAAACCGGATGCCCTACAGGCCTTCCGGAAAAAGCTTAACCCGTTGCTAGAGCTGTACCCCCTGACTGATAAGCAACGTGCAGCGATAATGCTAGGCCAGTTAACCAGTGCGGCTGAGCAGGAAGCGGAGACCTGGGCCGAGGGGGACCGGCTCTCTGTAGCCACCATCTTTGAAAAGCTACAGACTGCCTTCGAGACCCGGACTGAAGCTGAGCTGAGGATGCAGTTTTACCAGTGCCGGCAACGAGCTGGGGATAGCATTCGGGACTATGCTTTACGTCTGCAGACCGCCCTCCGCACGCTGAAGCGGGTGAATCCTATTAATGAGGCGGATAGCAACAAGATGTTAGTGGAGCAATTTGCGCAGGGGATGAGGTCCCCTGAGGATCGTAAACAACTCCGGCTGTGGGCCCTGGAACACCCTGATGTGGACTTTGCTGTGTTAAAGGAGCGGGCCATTAAAGCACTACAGCCCCCAGCTGCAGAAGTTCTGGAACCCGCCCCGTGGCCCGTCGAGACGGCTCCCGTTGTGGCGGCCTCTGCCAAACCAACCTCTCCAATACCTGCAGCCCCGAGCAGCACAGTGGAAGAACTGGCAGCCCAGGACGGAGACCTCGCCAAAATCCTTGCTGCACTACAACCTCTAACCAGATCTCCGCCTCCAGCACAGATACAGCTTGCTGACAGTGTAAGGGGTAGTCGGACCCCTGGTAGTGAAGGAGCGGTTTTTCCCCCCTGAAAACGCCACAGTAGTATGGTGGCAAATTGTAAATGTTGATGGTAAAATGTTACCTGTCATAAACTGTTTCCCCACTAGGTGCCAGTGTAGAGCAGTGGTTCCCCTGGTAACAGTGGCAGGGAAGGAAGGGGCAGGGCAGTCTAGGTGGGGAAGGAAGGGTTCTGAATGCAGAGTCCAGTGTGCAGTGAGATGTGAGAGGCGAGCAAGCTCGGTCTGAGGTGACGGGGCAGAGTGTGGGAGTGAGACGAGGCAGTCAGCCTGAGTGAGTACTCTTGGCTAGAAAGCAGAGGAAACCCATGAGAAACGGTGGAAGAGTTGGGACTAGTCCGGAGCCGGTGGTGTGTACTAGAGTGGAGTGCAGCTATCAGGGGGATAACAAGTGGCCCCTGCAGGCGAAGGTTAGTGCCCTGACAAAGAAGTGGAGAGGTGAGAACTTATCCAGAGCCGGTAGCGTGTGCTGGATCTGCCCTACAGTAAATCCGGGTTAGAGCGCAGCTACTAGGGGGTTAACGTATGTCCCCTGCAGGCAAAGGAAAGTGCCCGTAGAGAAAAAGGAAACCGTTTTTGTAGAAAAGGACCTGTAACTTGTAACGTACTAAAGTAAACCTGCTGCAAACAAAAAGATGGAAGCTCTATACAATAAATTGGTGTTTAGTATATCTGCTGTCTGTAACTGCCTCTTTCCTGTGTGTGAAAAGGGAGCTGAAGAGCACAGAAAGAATGCTGACATGTATGTGCCCCTGCCATCCAAACTCTGCCCCAACAACACACCTGTTTTGCAAGTAACGGCCGGGCCGGGGTTCAGCCTGCGGCCCACAAGGCGAGGGGACCCGACTACACCCCCTGAGGCGCCCCCTGCCCTCGTTACAACAGTCCCGAGGATGTTCCCTGGATGCAGCGGAAAAGTGCTAACAACCCGCGGAGCAGACCTCCAATCTGCTACAAGTGCCGTAAGCCGGGTCATTACTTCCGACAGTGCCCGTTAAACGAGCAACCCCTGGGGCCCCGGGCCAATCCTCAGGAGTAGAACATCGTCGCCCCCCGGACTGGCGGGACCGATATATCGGGGCCCGCCCCATCATCCCCGTGGCTGTGGACAGCATACCAGTGATGGCTCTCTTGGACACCGGATCACAGGTAACCACCATACCGTACACGTTGTACCAGCGGTATTGGGCAATAGACGAGCTGGCACGCCCAGATAATAGTATAATGCTGATTGCCGCTAATGGACTTCCATTGACCCAGGTGGGGTATAAACAAGTGGCTATGACAGTGGGGCAAGCTGAACTGCAACACCAGGGTATGATTGTGATCATGAATGAACCCAGTGATCATAACCCGAAAATAGTGCTGGGAACCAATGTGATGGAGCACTGCATGGCTGATGTGTTGACCCTATTGCAACAGCTAGCCGCCACAGCGGCAGGGAGCCGGCAGAGGGCTGTGCAGCGTGAGATCCGAGCCCTGATGTACCGCCAGCATGTAAGCTCAACAGGAGGGGAGATTGGTGGAGTGAGAGTGATGGATGTTGCTCCATTGACTGTGCCGCCTAGGAGTGAGATGATGATTTGGTGTAGGGCAGCAGTAGGGCCTCAGGGGCGTGACTACCCTGCTATGATGGAGCCCATGCCCTCCGAGCACTGGCCCACTGTATTGGCCGCCCGAGGGGTGGTGGATGTAAAGAAGGGGAGAGTGCCTGTGAGAGTGTTGAACTGTGGGGAGGAAGAAGTCAGGCTTCCCCGGTATGCCACTATTGCCAAGCTGCTCACCTTGGACCCCCACACCATCCACGAAGCCAGTCCCTCAGTCTCCCCACCTAACACCAGCACTTCCCCGCCTCAAGGGGTGGTAAAGGAGTGGCACCAACAGCTACACGTGGGTACTGACGATACTCCTACACATCACAAAGCAGGGGTGTACAGGGTGGTGCAGGAGTATGAACAGGTTTTCAGTAAACATCCACTAGACTTTGGGCGGATCAAAGGGGTCCAACACCACATCCCCACCGGCGAACACCCCCCTATCAAAGAGAGGTACAGGCCTATTCCCCCGGCGCATTACCAGTGTGCCAAAGACATGCTGAGGAATATGAAGGAGGCAGGGGTTATTCAGGACAGCTGTAGTCCCTGGGCCGCTCCGTTGGTACTGGTTAAAAAGAAGGATGGTACCATGCGGATGTGTGTGGACTACCCGAAGATTAATCAGATAACCCATAAAGATGCCTACCCACTGCCTCGTATTGAAGAATCTTTGGCCGCACTGAGAACTGCAAATTACTTCTCTACCCTTGACCTCACCAGCGGATATTGGCAAGTGGCAGTAGCACCGGAGGACTGGGAGAAAACCGCCTTCACCACTCCGATGGGGCTCTGTGAATTCAATAGTATGCCGTTCGGGCTGTGCAACGCGCCAGGAACCTTCCAACGGCTGATGGAGTGCTGTCTGGGACACCTAAACTTCGAGACCGTCCTATTGTATTTGGATGATGTGATTGTTTACTCCCAGACGTATGAAGCCCATCTGGAGCACCTGGCCGAGGTGTTCGCGTCCCTTGCCAAATACGGGATGAAATTGAAGCCTTCTAAGTGTCACCTGCTGAAACCCAGAGTGCAGTACCTGGGGCACGTGGTAAGTGCAGAGGGTGTCGCCCCGACCCTGAGAAGATCACTGCCATCCAGGGCTGGCCGAGACCAACCACCGTGAGGGAAGTAAGGCAGTTTCTGGGCCTGGTGGGGTACTACCGGCGCTTTATCAAAGGGTACACGAAGATGGCTGCCCCCATGCAAGATCTCCTCGTGGGACAGACCAAAGGTGGTAGACCCCTAGGGACCCCACTGGTGTGGGAGGAAACGCATGAAGAATCCTTCTGCCAGCTGAAGGCGGCCTTGACTGGGGAAGAAGTCTTAGCATATCCTGATTATGGGTGCCCATTCATCCTTCATACTGACGCCAGCAATGTGGGACTGGGAGCAGTCCTGTCCCAGGTCCAGGATGGGAAGGAGAAAGTGATAGCTTATGCTAGCCGGAAGCTTAGGCCAACTGAAAGGAACCCCGAGAACTACAGCTCCTTCAAGCTCGAGCTCCTGGCGTTGGTGTGGGCTATCACCGAGCGGTTCCGCCACTATTTGGCTGCCGCAAAATTCACCGCTTTTACGGACAACAATCCGTTGACCCACCTGGACATAGCTAAGCTGGGCGCATTGGAGCAGCGGTGGGTGGCCCGGCTAGCCAACTACGACTTCACCATCAAGTACCGAGCTGGTCGTGTCAACATCAACGCTGATGCACTCTCCCGAATGCCCCATTTGTCAGAGGAAGGGGGCGAGGATGATGACCTCGAGGAGATTGAGCTGCCTGCATTTCACCAGCCACCAACTGAGAAGGTACAAATATACCAACAACGGGTGGATCTGGACCCCCGGCCCAGTCAGGAATGGCAGGAAGCTCAAAACCAGGCGCCGGCTGTCCGCCTCGTCAAGACCCTGGTGGAACAAGGTGCTATAGGAATAGACCCCGCTGCTCCAGCTGAAGCCCAACGCTTGTGGAAGGAATGGAAACGGCTTTATCTGCATCAAGGGAAGCTGTACCGGGAGCTGATCAACCCGAAGACCCATGAGAAAATTTGCCAGTTGGTTATTCCCCAAGCTGATGTGGCTACTGTTCTACGGGCGTACCATGATGGTGCTGGACACTTCGGGTGGAAGAAGCTGGAGATGCTGTTGAGAGAGCGGTTCTACTGGAGTGGGATGCGGGAGTCGGTAGAAGCCTGGTGCCGAGAGTGTGGTCCTTGCACGCTGAGAAGGAAGGACGAGACCAGCCAGAGGGCGCCCCTACACCCAATCATCACACATCAACCGCTGGAGCTGGTCGCCCTAGACCATGTCAAGCTCACCCCCAGCAGAAGTAGGTATGCTTACGCGTTGACCATCGTAGACCACTATTCAAGATTCATGGTGGTTGTCCCTGTTAAGGACCTAACTGGACGAACTGCTGCTCGAGCGTTCCAAGCGTATTTCTGCCGTCCACATGGGTATCCAGAAAAAGTGCTTACTGACCAAGGCCCGGCTTTTGAAGCGGAGGTGTTCCATGAGTTCTGCCAGTTGTACGGCTGTAAGAAGATCCGGACCACCCCTTACCATGCCCAGACCAACGGCATGTGTGAGAAGATGAACCACTTGGTCCTGGGACTCCTCAAGACGTTACCGCTGGAAGAGCGGAACCTGTGGCTGGAGAATCTACCCGACTTGGTTGATATGTATAATAATATCCCGCCCAGCTCGACAAAGTGCACCCCAGCATACCTGATGAGGGCTCGTCCCGGCCGTCTGCCGGTGGACCTAGAAATCGGGTTGGAGTCCCCAGAAGCACTCCCTTTGACAGCTGAATGGGAAACTCGGCGGAGAGCACAATACCGGCAGATCCAGGAGTATGTGGAGAAGAATCTCAGTCAAAGCCGAGAACAGCAGGAGCAGCGATTCAACCAGAAAGCGTCTGCGGGCCCTTTCCAGCCAGGAGATGTGGTGTTAAAACGGAAGAGGAAGACCCACAAGCTGGATGATCAATGGGAACCAATCCCCTACGTCATACAACCCACAGGGTGGGAAGATGGGAAGGCCTACCAGATCAGTCGTGACCAAGGGGGCACCTTGGCCACAGTTTCCCGAGACCATCTGAAAAGGTGCCCACCAGCATTGAGGACAACGGCTGAAGTACCAGTTCCTCCACCAGCGGAGAAGGCAAAAGAGGTGATCCACACTGTGATGGGTGACTTCCCAGCAAACTGGCCTACACAGAACGGCGCGGTGATTCTTCCAGTGATACTGTTCCCACAACCCGTGGATGAAGAAGCGGTGGAAGCGGTCGACCGTGAGCCAGAACCATTGCCAGTGCCCAGGGATGAATCTGTACCCAGCTCCCCTATGCCTCCGCCTGCCCCACACGATAGAAGGGAGGAGGAACCGGTTGTTCCCTCTGCCCCATTGCATAGCCCCACTGACACCGGGCCCCGAAGGTCCACCCGTCCCAACCTAGGTAGACCCCCACTTAGGTACAGGGAGACTGTCCTTTAAAGAAGGGGGGGGGGGTCAGAAAGTTTGTGTGAACTGTTGTTTAAAGGTTTGAAAAGTTTGCAGAAAATGAAGAAAAATGATAATACCGAGTACTTTACCTGATTGTCTTTGTGATTTGCAACTGGCTGGAGCCGGCACCGTTGTCCCCGTGGGGACCGTTTAAAAAGTTGCATGGAGGACTTTCCATGGACAAGCCCGTGAACTTGCAGGGCAACCACAAACGTTAGTGGCTTGTAAATAAGTTGTTTACCGTTACCGTTTTCCGCAATGCCGCCTCCGGAGAGGCAGGTTGGAGGGAGGGCCCTCAGCAGAGCAGGCTGGGGCCCAGCCACCAAAGGAACCGGTGGCTACCCTCTGGAGGGAAGGACAGATCCCGCTCGGGTACCGTGTGCTGGACTGTGGGTCAAGGGGTGCTGCCTGGGCTTTAGGGGCAGCATCAGGGCCAGGTTGCTTGGGTGGGAGAGAGCGGAAACTGTAACCGTAAACCGTTTGCAACGTTAAAGTAATGTGCCTCCCGTTAAGGGAAGATTTATTAAACATGTATATATGTTACCGTTTACAATGTTATGTTTTACAGAAAAATAAAACCGGTGTTGGACGGGCAGCCCGCGGACGGTCTGCATTTTGCTAAGGGGGAATGTGACGCCCTGGGCAAGCCAGGGGTCACAGGTCATCACACCACCACACCCTACATCCCAGTTAGGAACACCAAAGCTAACCAAAAATCCTTGTTGCCTTCCTCCAGAGGCTGATGTTCACACCAGGGGGTGGGCCAGGCGGTTGGCTCCGCCCACCGAGGAGGACACAGCTCTGGGGGCGGGAAGTACCAGGCAGTCAGAGCTCAGGGAGAGCTTGAGTAAACAGCTAAGAGGAGTTAAGGAAGTGAAAGTAGAAGTGAAGTGAAGTGGTAAAGGAGGAAAGCAAGAGTGGTGACAGAAAGAAAGCCTGAAGTAGTCCAGCTGTGTGCAGGACAGGTCAGCAAGGTCAGCAACGGCGGTGACTGTCTGGAGGGGGACCGTTTGGAAGTTCCTGGAAGGACCGCGGACGGGTAGTGGCCCGGCGGTCTGGAGCAGTGTTCCGAAGGACAGTCAGCACCAGGGCAGGGGCCTCTCGGACCCCGGCAAGGCTAGGAGTCGCCATAATTTGCCAAATCCGTCAGTGAAGGGGACGTAGATCCCCCAACAACCAAGTCCCGATTGAAGGCAACAGCCCAACCAGAGTAGGAGAGACACCGCCACCGCCAAGGCACCAGTTTCTCAGGGCCAGCGCCTGCGGGCAAAGAGTAGAGCTCCTCCGGTCCAGCTTGAAGCCGGGGAGCGGGTTACCGGTGGGAACCCATCGCTACCAACACAGAAACAAAGGTGCAAGGAAAAGGGACATCACCGTCACCTACTGGGAGAGCAAGTGCAGCCGTCCATGGGAACCGTCTCTCCAGCCGTGTGGTTTACCGTAAAACTGTGTCAACGTCTCAGGCTGAGTGAGTACCACAGTGCCGCAAGGCACAGCGCTGCCCCCGCGTCCCTGCGCCCACCAGGCCCTGCACCTCCCTCACCATCACTGGGCCCCGGGATCACATACCCCTACCCACGGAGGGGCAACGCAACACCTAGCTGCTCCGCATCACCATCCCCGGGATCCCCATATTGAGCAGCGGTGGTGAAATCACCACAACCGTGGGTGGCGTCACGGACAATAAACAATTCCCACACCCAACAAACCCCCCTTTCACTCACGGGCGAGGAGTGCCACTCGAGAACCCCCGGGATCCGGCCCACAGCTCGAGCCACCACTGAGCAGCAGCCGCCGGACCCAAGCAGAAGGGGTGAGCGTAGTGTGCTGACACCCTCCTCCCCGCCCGCGACAGTGATGGTGGGCACCACCGCTGCAGTGAAGGTACGGGGACTCCCGGGAGCGTGTAGTGGCGCAGCTAGGTGTTGACCCCTCCGTGGGTAGGGGATGTGGGTCCCGGGGCCCGGTTGTGCGAGGGCCGGGGTGCAGGGCACAGGGTTGCGGTGCAGTGCAATGCGGTGCCTGAGGGCACTGGTGTACTCACGATTAAACCACACAGAGTCTTTGGTAAACCAAACGAAGGTATGAACGGGGCCTGCAGCCGGCTGCAGCTTCCTAGTCGGGTTGGCAATGTCCACCTTTCTCCTGCACCTATGTAGTAGTTTGACCACTGTGCCTAGGCACTAGTAGTCCGCTCCCTGGCGTGTAGATGTCGGAGGAGCTCCTTTGCCCGCAGGCGCTGGCCCTTGGATCTCTGGCCTTTGGCGGTGGCTACTATCCGGACGGGTTGGGCTGTTGCCTTTTAACGGGACTTTGGTGGGAATGAGCCCCTGAGGTCCAGACCGCAATCAGTTAATTCGGCTATGGTGGTGGCATATAGCCTAGTTCGGGGTCTGAGTACCCTGCCTGGTGCTCTGGTATCCTGTTAGCTCCCTGGTTCGGTCCCGGCGGGCCACTACCCTGTCCCGGTCCCTTACGGTTCCGCTGGTCGCGTTCCCGGTCTCCTGCAGGCGGTCACTACCGTCCGCCTGCCTGACTGTTTCACTCCACTCCACTCAACTGAACTGTTTGTGTTTTCCTGCCTCAGTCCAGCAGACTCCTCGGGGGGGCGTGTCTTTCCGCCTGACTCCACCCACCTGGTCTTTATGGTTGACTGATGGTACCTTTCTAGTGTGGGGGTGTATGTGGTGATGTTGTAACCTGTGACCCCTGGGGTCCAGGGCGTCACACTACGTGAGGAGATTTCGGTGGGGGAGGTTCACGGCCGAGGCCGTGGTGTTTAGGGATGTAAGTTCGTGACGCCACCCACGGATTGTGGTGACTGTGGACACCACTGCTGCCGTTAACTAGGCTCCCGGGGATGATGTTGAGCAGCCTGGTGTTGACCCCTCCGTGGGTAGGGGGTGATGGTCCCGGGGCCCGGTGGTTGCGAGGTGCGGGAGTGTTAGTGTGGTGCGATGCAGTGCGCAGCCCGAGGGCACTGTTGTACTCACTTTGACAAATACACCGGAGTCTCTGGTAAACCAAAAAGGATGGTGGTCGTGCCCGCAGCCGGCTGCGTCTGGTTCCCCACCAGGTTGGTGGTTCCCGCCTTTCTCCTGCACCTCTTTTTGTAGAACTTGACTGCCTATGCTTCAGCAACGGTAGTCCGCTCCCCGGCTTTATGTGTGTCGGGGAACCCGTTTGCCCGCAGGCGGTGTCCCATGGGATCTCTCTGCCTGTGCGGTGGCTTTCTATCCCCCTCGGTGGGCTGTTGCCATCTTTTGGGTCTTGGGATGGGAAAGGACCTAAGGTCCAGACATCAATCAGTAAATTCGACGTGGTCCAGTGGCTTCTGGACCTCGTTCTGGGTCTGAGTACCCCTCCTGGTTCTCCGGTTTCCAGTTGATTCCCCGGTTCGGTACCGGCGGGCCACTACCCTTTCCAGGTCCCTTACGGTTCCAATAGCCGTCTTCCCAGCTCCTGCAGGCGGCAACCACCGTCTGCTTCCTTGCCGCGGTACCAGGGCTACGACCCCGGCACCGGTCAGTGTTGCCGCTGCAGACCTGACGCCTCAGGCCTGCTGCACTTGAGCTTGAACTCCACCACACACTTTAGACTAAACTCAACCGCTCACCCTGACTGACTGTTTCCTGTCTCAGGCCCTCTGGACTCCTCGGTGGGCGTGGCCAACTGCCTGGCTCCGCCCCCTGGTGTGACCATTGAACACAGAGAGGGGACAAGGGTTTTTAGGTTGGCTGCTGTTACCTTATTAGGGGAAGGGTGTTTGTGAAAGGGCCTACCTGTGACTACCTGGCTAGTCCAGGGCGTCACACTTAAATACCCTTTCTTCCTTTGTACTAGTGCTGGTGATATTATTCAGTTCTTTCAAGCCTTGGTTGCAAACAGTTGGCTTGTTCTCCTCTGTGGTATCGTTGCTGAAAACGTTTCTGAACATCTACCTGTGTCATTTGTAGATAAGCAGTTCATGTTTTTCCCTTGTGTGTCCTCCTTGTGTCTTCTATAGTGTTTAGTGGGGTTGGCAAAGAGCTCATCCCATCCTTTCCCTATTTAGGGCCCAGCACTAGAGATCCCTAGGGTCACATATCCGGCTCGGCGCATAGGTGCAGAACCTATCTAGGGTGGTGAGGGACCCCAGGGACCAGCTGCAGGTTTGGTCACAGTCACCATCTTCCCTTTCCTGAGACACAGAGTTTTCCTTCCTTTCCCTTTCACCATTCACTTGGTACTCCCCGTACCTAGCGTGACAGCATCTCTTAGCCCTTCAGCATGACAAGGCAAACGTACTTTGATGGGACCCTAAATTTAATATTCATGATAGTTGTAAATTTAGGACAATACTTTTTGCGTGTTTATTTGTGAAAATATCAGAAATTTGGAAAAAAGTTTGGTGATTTTATAGATTGGCTTCTTACAGATGCAGGTATACCAAATATGTGTATTTTTGGTTTATTTTCTCTTTTACATAAATATACATATTAATTGGAAAAAGTAGGATTTTTGTGTACTCACCGTAAAATCTCTTTCTCTTAGTCTTCATTGGGGGACACAGGACCATGGGTTATGCTGCTGTCACTAGGAGGCTGACACTAAGTAAACAGAAAAAGTTAGCTCCTCCCCGCAGTATAACCCCTGAGCCGGAGGCGGGCTCAATCAGTTTAGTGCACAAGCAGTAGGAGGAGAGCCAAACAATCCTGGATAAAAACAAGGTAAAAAACTATGACGAACAGTCGTGTGACCAGTGACCTGGGAATGTGGGCACTGGGGAAACAGGCATGTCATATATAACGAAAAACACAAGCAGGGTGGGTGCTGTGTCCCCCAATGAAGACTAAGAGAAAGAGATTTTACGGTGAGTACACAAAAATCCTACTTTCTCTGTCGTTTCATTGGGGGACACAGGACCATGGGACGTCCAAAAGCAGTCCCTGGGTGGGAAGAAAACCATCACCGGAGATAGGAAGGAAGTCGCTTCCCCTTGCCGGGCTGACCCGGACCTACAAGCGCCTACGTTGTTACAGGTGTGCCACTGCCACCCGCAAACCTTGCACCAAGACTGGCCTCTGCCGAAGCTTGAGTGAGAACCTGTTAGAAACTAGCAAAGGTACGCCGACTAGATCGGGTGGTGGACCAGAGGACCTGGTTGACCGACGTCCGGAGCCCAATCGTGCAAGGGTGCCCCTTGCTCGGTAGACCGCGGCGGAAGTCCGACCTTCATGCGATAGTCTTCACATATGGAGGAAAGGATCCATGTGATATTCAGGCCCTTTGCGCCGGCCTATGCTTCTTGGGAAAGGGCGGAAGGATGGACTGACAGTCGGTGTAACCGACAAAAAAATGGTGTCCTGCCGACACGAAAGACTGAGGGCTCGTACCAGCCCTAGAACGAACTATGCCTCTTTCAGGCTGAGAGGGGAGCCTAGAACCGACAAAAACGAAACCTAAAGACCTCTTCTGGAAGGAAAGCCGAGGTGTCTCGGACAGAAACGAAGGGTTCTGGCTGGAACCCCCCCCTTATCCTGCTGGCGGAGCGGAAAAAGGGGGAGAAAAGACTACGAGAGGGCTGTCCGCCCTGATGCCGTCTATAACAACCAGATGGCCACAAGGAGCCCACCTATCAAAACAGGTGGGAGCAGGGAAAAAAGGGGTACCTTGAGCAAACTCATCACTGGATTATGGTCCCACTTTTCTAGTGAACGATGAAAAACGCCGAGCCAGATGGACGTTTCTCTGAGCGAAGGCCCTGATTGACGGAAAGTGAAAAGTCTCTGAAGATGCGGTCCTCACACCACCGGGGGAGCTCTTTCCACGTGGAAATAAATCTTCGAGGGAACTGGATTCCATGCCCTCCTCAATGTCTGCCATCATCTTGTTCACAGACCTGACCGAGCCAGCACCCGGGATCCACTGGTGAGGCCATGGAACCTGGGACTCCTGAGTCCTGGTAGACTAGAGGGGCCCCGACACGGAAGAATCTGGCGGTCTGGAAGGAGCCACGGGGCATCTGCGAGGAGATGAGTAAGTTATGCGAAGCTATGCTCGCCTGGGCCACTCCCGAGCTATCGCCTGCCTAGGTCCTTCTTGAGAACCCTCGAGAACATGGAACGCAGCGGGAAGATGCACGAGAGCCTGAACAGGCAACACGACCGGGCTTGGGCGTCGTCCTCTAGTCCAGAGCAGGTGGCGTACTCGACGCACCATTGACTTGAGAGTTGGATCGGAAGGCCAAAAAGTCACGACTGTAGGTCTTCCTTCGCCAGAGATCTGGCTGTTGATATCCCTGTTGGAGTCCTTTACCTACGCGAGACCTATCGTACCGCGGAAATCGGCCGCCCAAACGTCCACGCTCGGGATGTGCTGCCGAGATTAGCGAATGAAAGAGCCCGTCCCAGAGCAAGAACCTCTTGGCCTCTTCACTTGCCATGACGCTCTTTGCGTCTTCCTGGTGGATGATGCGCATCACTGCTGTGGCATGGTCCGACTGGAACCTGACTGGACAATACAACCCAGAGAAGAAATTGTAACCGGGCTAACCGAATGGCTCCGAGTCCGGAATGCTGAAGGGGAGACGACACTCTAGGGGTGTCCCTCGGGACCGTGCCGAGGAATGGTGTGGTAGCATACTCTAGTACGGGAGACTGGTGACGGTTGATAACAAGCTCCAGAGGAGGAAAGGGAATCTTCCCAGGGATGATTGGGAAGATTGGTCATCTAGGAGGAAATTGGCCGGTCACCCTCGAAGACGGAGCCTTCCTGTCCCCGCTCTTCAGTGTGTTCCGTTGGAGAGTCCGGGATGAGATCTGGTATGTGCACCATCGCTAACACCGCCACAGGCTGTCGAGGACTCGCATAGCAAAAAACCGAAGGGAAAAAACGGGAGCGGGAGGCAAAGAGCCGCAGGACCCTATGCCAGGAGGGAAACTGCTCCTGCGTGAGGAGTAGCAACCCTTGAACGGCTCGAATACCGTGCCTGAGGAGTGATGGACCGGGCCGGGTCTGGGAGGACTCCTTCCTGTAGCTCAGCTACCCTAGTAGCGAAAAGTGATGATGATGGTCTAAACCTCAAGGCGAGGGTACTTGAAGGGAGACTCTGGGTCTCCCGGTCGTTCCTGGGCAGAGAGAGCCTGGGGATGCGTAGGGATCGTGAGCCCTGCAAGCACTCTTAGAAAGCTGGGACGGTCCGCAGCCACGCAAAGCGGAGATGGCTGTTTTAGGGATAAAGGTTCCCTGACGAACCTAACGTGAGGGAACGAGTCCTGGTGCCTCAGAGCCGATGCCGGGAAAGGGATGTACCCTTCCCTTATGTAGCCAGTCTACCCTGACGTAGCCTAGGGGATAAACTGGACTCGCCTATCTCCGAAAGGGCGATCCCGAGAGCCGGAAAGGAAGTCAGCGACTTCCTAGATGTCGAATCTGCGTTCCTGATCCCGAGTCAGAGCTCTCGACGGGTAGGTACCCTGATGTTAGAGGCTCAGGCCGTGTAGCGGGGAGACACCAGATTTTGTAAAGAGAGGGTACTCACAGAAGCTGATAACCAGTCCTGGATCGGCATAGGTGGAGCGCGGACCTCTGCGTAGAGTGACCGTGGAGGCCCTGCGGAGCGTCACGATAGGGACGAGAAGCCAGGAGGAACCCAGGCGGGTGAAGTACAGGGTAGCGTGCCCCTTCATCACGGAGCCCTCTACGAGAAGGGGTAAGACAATATAAGGGACTTACCGCTGGTAAAAATTGTGTCCGAGGAATATCCGTGCTCACGCAGTCACACGGCGAACTGGATGTCCACTGAAAACCCGCAGGGGCCCGCACCTTCCTGTCTGCAAGGTGCCATGCCCCCTCTCTCCAGAGCCCTCTGGGGGAATGATAATGACAATAACACGACTTACCGCAGGTAAACGCCGTGTCTGGTTGTTGTCTGTGATCACTCAGCGACTCCAGTGTGGCCTGCCCATTCTCACCGAGACCCCTTCTTGTAGAAGGGAATAAAGACGATGACTAGACTTACCGCTGGTAAACGTCGTGTATGGCAGTTGACTGTGAGCACGCGGTAACTCAGCGAGCTCTGGATGTCGTCTGAGCAGGGTCCGCTCCAAATGACTTAAGGGGGACCTGCGTGCATGGAGATAAGGGGGCTGTCCGTAGCCTTACGGCCTGACTCACCAATTCCAGCAGGCCTTTAGACATGCGCCAAAACATCCAGGTCCTGCTCGGAGTCCAGCAGAGGTGGAAAGCCTGGGCCATCACCTGAGAGGTCGGAAGACTGCCGGAGAAAAAGCAGTCTGGACCTGGGGAATAAGGTGGAAAACAGGGGGGCCACAAAAGACGAGACCTGTCGGGTCCGCTTCTAGCATAGGAAAGGTCCCTGGTACGAGACTCACCTCCCCAAGGGGATTGCGCTAGACCTATGGAAGGTATAACCGAGTATTGGCCGGGGACGCAGCGCATGCGCGCGAAGCCGAGGGCCGGCGGCGAGGGGATCTATGACCTGAGACAGGGCATTAACCCGCCGGAGGGGACTAAACTAAAAACTCGAGCTGGGAGCGCGATATAAAAAAGGTGAAGCAAAACAAGTGCCCGAAAGTACTGTAGGAGTTAAGGTGCAAAAAACTCATGTATGTAAAATTTTTAATAAAAATCGACCTAAAATAAAAAATATCCACTAAGAAAAGTGTGTTTTAGTCTCTCCCCCGGAAAAATAAGGTGATGCTGAGGCCTCAGTAAACCCAGACTAGTAGTCTGGAATAAATTCCCATTCTCTTTTTTTTTTTTTTTTTTTTTCTTTCTCTCTTTATTTAAAATGGACGCTGTGAGCGGGAAAAAAATATATCCCCCACCCCCCAAGTGATGCCTGGAGCACGGCGGAGGGCGGGAACGGAGAGGCCGGCGTCCAATAGCGCCGTGCGGGAAGCGGGCCTGGGGACGCCGAGGACAGGGCCGAAGCCGGGGGCTAAATTTTGGAGGTGCCGGGGCGGACAGAGGCCGCGCCGGCGGACCCGGCCGCAGCGGCGGCGGAGAGGATCCTCGGCGCGCTGTGCGGGATGCGGCCTGGGCACGCCAAGGACGGGGCCCAAGCAGAGGGACCGTCGCGGGCAGAGGCCGCGCCGGCGGACCCGACCGCAGGCGGCGGCGGAGAGGATCCTCGGCGCGCCGTGCGGGATGCGGCCTGGGCACGCCGAGGACGGGGCCTGGGGGACCAAGGACAGTGGCCGAGCGGAGGTGCCGTTGCGGACAGATGCAGCGCCGGCGGAGCCAACCTCAGGAGGCGCTGTTAAAAGGTACAGGGGCAGCGCCGGCGGACCCGGCCGCAAGCGGCGGCGGCGCAGCAGCGATGCGGGGCCGCCCGACCTCGGAGCCGGCAGGGAGCTCCACGGACGCAGCGGGGGAGTCCGGCGAGTAGGCCCAGACCGGGGCCTCAATTTCTGCAGCCGTCCGAGGGGGGGAGAAGGTAGGGGTCCTACCTGATCCGCGGCGCGCTGTCCAGTGTGCAGGCTGAGACTCTGCACATGCTCCTGTGTGCTCCGCTCAGCGAAGGAATGGCTGCGGGCACCTGGAAGCAGGCTGAAGAAGGCGGGAAGTTGGACGCCATTGGGGTGGAAGCCCCTAAATGTAGCAGCGTTGCGGGCCCCATCCAAAAACTCCAGATGCGCTGCGGAGGTCCAGTCCCTGCTGTATGCCCCTTGCGACCCTTTGGGGTGGTACCGCAGGGTGAATAGGGGTGCCCAGGAAAATTCAGCCCCGCGTGCCAACCGGGGAGTGGTACCGTGGAATTGGACGGGGGAGAGGGCCCGACAACTCAAGCCTCTGCGACCTAGGGGAGCGGTACCCACACGGGCTGCGAGAGCTGAGGTAGAGAAAAGATACCTGCAGAAAAAGAAAATTACCACAGATGAGAGCGACGAGCGTCGCCGAGAAAAAATGAAAAAAATAACGCAAAAAATCAAGTGGCTGAAGGGGGCCCAGACGGCCCACATCAGCCTCCTACGACACTAAGCAAAAAACTGATTGAGCCCGCCTCCGGCTCAGGGGTTATACTGCGGGGAGGAGCTAACTTTTTCTGTTTACTTAGTGTCAGCCTCCTAGTGACAGCAGCATAACCCATGGTCCTGTGTCCCCCAATGAAACGACAGAGAAATATATTTTTATCTTTTTGTTAATTATTTTTTTTAATTTTCTTTTTAAATATTTTTACAATTTTTTGAAACTAATTTTTTACTTTTTTATTTACTAAGTCTCTATATATCTTTTATTGCCCTGATGGCTGATTGCAATGCACTAGCATTGTAATACATTATATCTGTCAGTCCAGCACTGACACAAGCCTCTGAGATCATGCTCCTGGCATGATCCCAGAGGCTTTTCAAAGCTGGGTGACCCGGAGGTCCTCATGATGACTTTGGGTCACTATGGCAACAATTGGGCCCTCACGATCACATCACGGGGCATTGAGGGGAGAGGGAGTGCGATCCCTCTCTCAGACCCCTAAATGCTGCAATCAATATTGAATGTGGCATTTTAAAGGTTAATCAGACAGGGAAAAAAGCTGGATTCATCCATGCACTCAGCTGTCAGGTAAGCCGAGTCCCTGGTGGTGACTGTGTGGGCAAAGCTCCTATGCCCCTGTTATCGCCATGACATACCCAGTATGTCAAACATCGGGAACTCCTATCCGACCATCACATACTGGGTACATCATAGGGCGTGAAGGGTTTACAAGATATTAATATAAACACTACGTTAAACTAACCTGATTTTTCAGGAGCGAGCAGAGAGAACAGTTTAATGTGGCAAATGTTCTGTATCTCAAAAACTGTAATTAATGGGGAAAAATTGGTGCCATTTTTGGAATCAGTGGATCAAATATACCCGATTCTAACATTTGAGGGCCAAAAGGGTTATCTAACTATACATGTGTTATCTACTATAGATATTGTATGTCTGTTTATCTATCCATCTAGTTAATTATCTCTCTTATATTTTCTATTTATATATCTCTCTATCCCTTTATCTATCTGCATTTATCTATCAATTATCTGTCTATCTATCTAGCTTCCTATCCTCTATTTTCTATCCATCCATCTATCTACCTACCTATCGATCTCTCTATTTTATGTTCTATCTATCTATCTATCTATCTATCTATCTGTCTATCTATTTGTCTCTACCCTCTATTTTCTTTCTTTTTCTTTCTTTCTTTCTTTCTTTCTTCTTTCTTTCATCTATTTATCTATTATCCATATATCTATATATCCCTCTATTTATCTATCTATCCCTCTATCTATCCATCCCTCTATCTATCCATCCGTCTATCTATCTATCCATCCCTCTATCTATCTATCTATCTATCTATCTATCCCTCTATCTATCTATCTATCTATCTATCTATCTATCTATCTATCTATTTGTCTCTACCCTCTATTTTCTTTCTTTTTCTTTCTTTCTTTCTTTCTTTCTTCTTTCTTTCATCTATTTATCTATTATCCATATATCTATATATCCCTCTATTTATCTATCTATCCCTCTATCTATCCATCCCTCTATCTATCCATCCCTCTATCTATCTATCCATCCCTCTATCTATCTAATTATCTATCTATCTATCCATCTATAGCTATCCCTCTCTATCTATTTATCTATCTGTCTATCTATCTATCCCTCTATCTATTTATCTATCCCTCATCTATCTATCTATCTATCCCTCTATCTATCTATCTATCTATCTATACATCCCTCTATCTATCTATCTAATTATCTATCTATCTATCCATCTATATTTATCCCTCTCTATCTATTTATCTATCCCTCATCTATCTATCTATCTATCTATACATCCCTCTATCTATCTATCTAATTATCTATCTATCTATCCATCTATATTTATCCCTCTCTATCTATTTATCTATCTATCTATCCCTCTATCTATCTATCCCTCTATCTATCTATCTATCTATCTATCTATCTATCCCTCTATCTATCTATCTATCTATCTATCTATCTATTTATCTATCTATCTATCTATTTCTCCATCTTTCTGTGTCTTTCCTGTCAGCTCTTGGTAGTGTTTTGCACAGGCAGTACCCGGGTCTGGACACTGATCCTCTGTATATCCTCATCTATATGTTCCGTGCATCACTAGTGATAAACATCAAGGATCTGCCAAAATCCCTCTGACCCAAGTTTAGCTTCACATTTATTTATACTATGATCCCTCCAAAATTGACGTCTGATTCCCATCAAGGGCGGCGCCCTGTCTATACATCTTGTCATTTCAGCCGTTCCTGTTTTAGGTAATATCCGACATTTTCCTTTAAGTTTCCTTCTTGCACAATATCTAGATGTGTCTAGTCATCGGAGGAGCCTCCCTTCTACAGAACTGCACATGATATCACCGGACTGCACTCAGGGGAACTTCACCTCTTCTGGAGCTTCCAGGTCCCACCTGACACTAGACAGACTAATAACACGTAATTGGGGTTTCGCCATACAAGACAAACACAAATATGAGATAATGACTGCGGAACGATGATAACATGACGCGTCCAATACTTTCCTGTACCGATTTTGAAATAGGAAAAATTTGCTAAGATACATTATATGTAAGAACATATGTAAAAGGAGACTTCTACCACCAGATCAGGCGCCATCAAATTCAGGCATCTACTTGGTGGTGGACTCCCATCCATGTATTAGTCAGTCCTTACGAACAGTTACTAGTTCAAGATGAGCAAATCAATTCATAACTAGTGATGAGCGGACCCATGGATGTTCGGGGTCTATCAGGTTCGGCCAGAGTTATATAGAAGTCCGGTTTGGCACCCGGACCTGACCCAAACTTGACCCCAGACGCCAAAGCCCATATAAGTCAATGGGGACGTGATCTTGTGTGCTGAAAAATGACTGTAAAATGGTTGTAGCAAGGGCTAGGGGGTTGCAGAAGGAAGCAAAACTGGGGCAATTGCCCTTCAAACTAATGTGTAAAAGGAAATAAATGAAAACAAAAATGACATGGAGTCTCCCCTATTTTTATTAACCAGTGCAGGTAAAGCAGCAGCTGCAGGCTGCAACCCTCATCTATCCGCTTTACCTTGTTTGGTTATCAAAAATAGAGGGAATCCTATGAGTTTCTTTAAAAATTACTTTATTTAAATGATTTAAAAAAATAACGTTGTGGACTCCGCTCTATTTTTGATAACCAACCATGGTAAAGCAGACAGCTGGGGGCTGATATTATCAGGCTGGGGAGGCCCATGGTTAATTTGTTCCTCCCAGACTAAAAATTGCAGTCCACAGCCATCCCAGAAGTGGCATATCCATTACCAATTCTACGACTTTCCCCTGCTCTTCCTGATTGTAATGGTGCGGTAGCAATCAGGGTAATACTTGTGGGGTTGAAATCAGCTGTGAATTGACAGCTGGCATTAAGCCCAGGGGATAGTAATGGAGAGGTGTCTATCAGACAACCCCATTACTAACATGGTAAGCATTGATTTAAAAAAAAAAAAAAACACAGGCAAGGCAAAAAAAAGTTTATTTGAATAAAGACTCCCCTACACTCCCTTGTTCACAAATGTATTACTAAAAAGAATCTTCGAAGTTCTGATGTAATCCAATTGGGAATAAACGCTACCCCACATGCCCTCATTCACCAATTTATTAATGATAAATAAATCCTGGAAGTTCCGACGTAATCCAAAGAGAAATGTCCCATGACGTCCATTGAATCCTATGGAGCTGCATTCGGGGAAGGTTCTCAATATGAAGCTCAATAGAATTTGGTGCACATCATGGGACATTACTGTTTGAATTACATTGGAACTTCCAGGATTTATTTTCATTAAGAAATTGTTGAAACTTACCGGGTTAGTAATGGGGGTGTCTGATAGATGCCTCTCCATTACTAACCCTTGGGTTTGATGCCAGCTGTCAATTCCCAGCTGATATCAACTCCACAAGAATTACCCCAATTGCCACCGCACCAGGGTAATCGGGAAATTGGGCGAATGTGGAAAACCTAGGAATATTGAAAATAATCTGCGCACAGGAACCATGAGACAGCAGTAACATAAAATTTAAGCTCGGATTATATGCAATATTTAGATTTTAAAAATCCTAAGAGGACTAATAACACCCATGTGATTGAGTCTTTCATGAAAAACACTAACCAGTCCGGAGATGAAACTTCAGTGTGCCTGGAGGTGACACATCCACCGAGTGTAAATGCTCACTCTATGACTCTATGACTCGGGAACATATAATTTCAAAATAACACAAATTGTAAAATATAAGTCAGTCCTTGACTCTTTAATAGTTTTGTTGCTCTCATAAGGACTTTTCGGCCCCTATACACTCTAGACTCTAGGACCTAGGTTCAAATGTAAACCTTGCACCCATTATGGTTACGCCCCTGGATTTATCTTGTGAGTTGGATTCTTTAAGCTGAAGGGTGAGCAGTGTTGGTATATGCAACAGATGAGGACTTCTTTGTCTGTGTGAAGGAGGACTTTATGCTGATCTAACAGTAGATTGCAATGTTATGTAAAGTTTTCTTACTCACTGTATTGTAAAAAGTCTCTTGTTCTTGTTATCCCATGTAATCTGCTCTGTGAATTTTCTTCTGCGACTGGGAAGCTAGAAGCTGTGCAACAAGCAGCACAGACTGAAGTTGATGATGCAGGAAAGTGGGTCTTGACAGACAATGCATAGATCAGCAAGGACCAAAAAAGCAGGATGTGCAGGACAGCAATTAAAAAAATAAGATATGTAACACAGATGAAGCAGGGCCATGTGAGCGGATACACATCAGAAAAGTAACTATATAAGAATCTGGTATCATTCAGCAGGTTTGCAACTTGAAGACTTGCTTGAAGAGATGCGTTACCTTGATTGCAGAGACAAAGTCTGAACAGCACCAAAAACCTAGTAAAATGGAATGAGATAAGGAATCACATTGGTTATAGCAAAGAAGTCAGGAGGAGCAAACTATTGGCAAATTTGTATAGATTGTAGACAATGCTACTTAATCATTGAAAGGAAAAAAAATATTATTCAGTATACCTTACTATCAGCCAGCAGCTATCAGAGGAAATATGGTGTCAAGGAGCACTTGGGAGAGTCCATCCCATAAAAAAGGTTCCATGGTCCAGCACACGAGTCGAAAAATAAATGTTTATTCCGAAACTAGTAAACTATCTTCAAAAATGTATATTCCGTGACAACATTAAGCAAAATGTCTATACGGCATGTGAGTTATTCTGCATTTCAATCCTCAGAACTCCCTGGTTCTTAGCCATAATTAACTATTCTTAAGAGGGTGTTACACGCAGCGATATCGCTGGTGACAGCACCTGCCCCCGTCGTTTGTGCGTCACAGGCAAATCGCTGCCCGTGGCGCACAAAATCATTTGGAGCCGTCACACGTACTTACCTGCCTAGCGACGTCTCTGTTGCCCGCGAACCACCTCCTTTCTAAGGGGGTGGTTCGTGCGGCATCACAGTGGCGTCACTAAGCGTCCACCCAATAGAAGCGGAGGGGCGGAGATGAGCGGGACGTAACATCCCGCCCACCTCCTTCCTTCCGCATTGCCGGCGGCCGCAGATAAGCTGCAGTTTGTCGTTACAGAGGTGTCACATGTAGCAATGTGTGCTGCCTCGGGAACGACAAACAACCTGCGTCCTCCACAATCAACGATTTTTTAAAAAGAAACGACGTGTCAACAATGGACGATATGGTAAGTATTTTCCATCGTTAACGGTTGTTCCGTGCTATCACACGCAACGACGTCTCTAACGATGCCGGATGTGCGTCACGGAATCCGTGACCACGGCGATATATCGTTAGATACGTCGCTGCTTGTGACGGGGCCTTTAGACTTTTTACATAATATTGTTATGGAGTATACACCAATGAGGACCTTCTTAAAGAGAACCAACCATCAAAATGTTCCCATGTAAAGTGCAGGCAGTGCCATACTGGTGATTAAAATCAAACATTCACTTTTCAGATTTGATCTTTGATTTCAGAAAAAAATGTCCATAAAGGTCCAGAACATGGTGCATTCTTTGATGGACGTGTGCACTGTGGCGGGCCTTTGTAGATCGGGACTTCTGTGTAAATTCCTCCTCCGGCGTCGTCCTGGCTTACACCTTTATTTTATTCAAATTTCACGCTGGGCCGCCATTACAGCTGTTGGTGATGCATGCGCAGTGTTAGAGTAATGATATCTTCATTAAAATGGCGCCAGAGTCAGCGCATGCGTGTACTGCAATCTTTGACACCATTTTCTTAAGACACTGCAGAGCAGACTATGAGCTATATCGGCGCATGTGTGGATGAAAAAAAAAATGAATATGCGCATGCGCCGATGCTGCTCATAGTCTGCTCTGCAGTGTCTTAAAAATATGGTGTCAAAGATTGCGGGATGTGCATGCGCTGACTCTAGTGCCATTTTAATGAAGATATCATTATTCTATTATTCACACACGCGCTGCCAACAGCAGTAATGGTGGTGCAGCATGAAATTTGAATAAAGAAAATGAGTAAGCCAGGAGGAGCAATATACACAGAGGACCTGACCCACATAGTCCCGCCCCGCTGCACGCGTCAATTAAATAATCCACCAACTTCTGGACCTTTATCAACATTATTTTCTGCAATCAAAGATACCATCTGAAAAGTGAAGGTCTGATTTTCATCACCATACTAGAGTCAGTATGTCACAGCCTGCACTTTATACGGGAAAATCCGGGTTGTCAGTTCCCTTTAACACTAGAAGTCCCAGAAATTTCGAGCTCTCTGGGTTCCAAAGGTAGAAATGTTAAATGACCCCTCTCTGGGACTTCTAGTGCTAACGAGCTTGAAATAAACATTGATTTTATCTACTCACATGTCCTGAATCCCCTACTGGAATACTACTTCATAACAAAACACATGGCTGCTGCCTAAGGGGTACTTTGCACGCTGCGACATCGCTACTGCGATATCGTCGGGGTCAAATCGAAAGTGACGCACATCCGGCGCCAGTAACGACGTCGCAACGTGTAAAGCCTAGATGCGCCGATAAACAATCGCAAAAGCGTCGTAAATCGGTGATCTGTGTAGCGTCGGACATTTTCATAATGTCGCACCAATAGGAGATACGATGTTGTTCCTCATTCCTGCGGCAGCGCACATCGCTGTGTATGAAGCCGCAGGAGCGAGGAACATCTCCTCATCTGCCTCCACCGGCTATGCGGAAGGAAGGATGTGGGCAGGATGTTTACGTCCCGCTCATCTCCGCCCCTCCGCTTCTATTGGCCGCCTGCCGTGTGACGTCGCTGTGACGCCGCACGACCCGCCCCCTTAGGAAGGAGGCGGGTCGCTGGCCAGAGCGACGTCGCAGGGCAGGTAAGTGCGCGTGAAGCTGCCGTAGCGATAATGTTCGCTACGGCAGCTATCACAAGATACATTTATGATGGGGTATGCATCATCTGAAGTAATTTCATTATATAAATACTATCATATCAATCCTTTTTCCTGATAACATCTCCACCACCTTCTAAATTTTTGTATCTCCCAAAGACCAGTTTACACATTTATTCAAATTTTCTTTTTTGCTTCCTTACCTCTACATACATGGATTTTTTAGTTTTATCTATGATACACTATCATTCTACTTGTTATGTGTTTTTATATATTCTTCACAGTCTGTGTGTTTTTTCTATGATACTATTGTTTTTAAGCCACAAATGTGTATTTTTTCTGTGTTTCATATGTCTTTCAATATGTGCACAAGCTGTGAATAATTGTTTTTTAATTAGCACAATGATTCCTCCCTATGACGCTTCTTTGGATTTGTATCAAATACTTGCCTCTTGGAAATACTACTCACTCCATGATTAAGACCGCAAGGTTGAAACGCATAGGACAAGGACCATCTCCGCGTCTCTCACTGTGTGCCCCAATGCCCTCGTGTATGATATTCTGCTTTTAAACATCTTAAGGTTTAATACATCTCTCCATCTCTCCGATGCTGGAAATCCTTTTTTTTTCTTTCTATGCACGTGTCTTTCTGCCCAGGCCAGGACGTTCCGTGCATCGGTGTTGGATCCTAGGATGAAGAGAGGTGAGCTGAACTCATTCATTTTCCTCTATCACAAGATATCGCATGTGCGACGGGGGCAGGTACTATCGCGCTCGGCATCGCTATCATCGGCTAGCGATGTCCAGCGTGAAAAGTACCCCTAAAACCTCCTTAAAGACGACCAACCACCAGAATTTTCATATATAAACTAAAGCCAGTGCTATACTGGCGCTATCATGCTGATTCTATACATACAGTTAGGTCCAGAAATACTTGGACAGTGACACAATTTTCGCGAGTTGGGCTCTGCATACCACCACATTGGATTTGAAATGAAACCTCTACAACAGAATTCAAGTGCAGATTGTAACGTTTAATTTGAAGGTTTGAACAAAAATATCTGATAGAAATTGTAGGAATTGTACACATTTCTTTACAATCACTCCACATTTTAGGAGGTCAAAAGTAATTGGACAAATAAACCAAACCCAAACAAAATATTTTTATTTTCAATATTTTGTTGCGAATCCTTTGGAGGCAATCACTGCCTTAAGTCTGGAACCCATGGACATCACCAAACGCTGGGTTTCCTCCTTCTTAATGCTTTGCCAGGCCTTTACAGCCGCAGCCTTCAGGTCTTGCTTGTTTGTGGGTCTTTCCGTCTTAAGTCTGGATTTGAGCAAGTGAAATGCATGCTCAATTGGGTTAAGATCTGGTGATTGACTTGGCCATTGCAGAATGTTCCACTTTTTTGCACTCATGAACTCCTGGGTAGCTTTGGCTGTATGCTTGGGGTCATTGTCCATCTGTACTATGAAGCGCAGTCCGATCAACTTTGCGGCATTTGGCTGAATCTGGGCTGAAAGTATATCCCGGTACACTTCAGAATTCATCCGGCTACTCTTGTCTGCTGTTATGTCATCAATAAACACAAGTGACCCAGTGCCATTGAAAGCCATGCATGCCCATGCCATCACATTGCCTCCACCATGTTTTACAGAGGATGTGGTGTGCCTTGGATCATGTGTCGTTCCCTTTCTTCTCCAAACTTTTTTCTTCCCATCATTCTGGTACAGGTTGATCTTTGTCTCATCTGTCCATAGAATACTTTTACAGAACTGAGCTGGCTTCATGAGGTGTTTTTCAGCAAATTTAACTCTGGCCTGTCTATTTTTGGAATTGATGAATGGTTTGCATCTAGATGTGAACCCTTTGTATTTACTTTCATGGAGTCTTCTCTTTACTGTTGACTTAGAGACAGATACACCTACTTCACTGAGAGTGTTCTGGACTTCAGTTGATGTTGTGAATGGGTTCTTCTTCACCAAAGAAAGTATGCGGCGATCATCCACCACTGTTGTCATCCGTGGACGCCCAGGCCTTTTTGAGTTCCCAAGCTCACCAGTCAATTCCTTTTTTCTCAGAATGTACTCGACTGTTGATTTTGCTACTCCAAGCATGTCTGCTATCTCTCTGATGGATTTTTTCTTTTTTTTCAGCCTCAGGATGTTCTGCTTCACCTCAATTGAGAGTTCCTTAGACCGCATGTTGTCTGGTCACAGCAACAGCTTCCAAATGCAAAACCACACACCTGTAATCAACCCCAGACCTTTTAACTACTTCATTGATTACAGGTTAACGAGGGAGATGCCTTCAGAGTTAATTGCAGCCCTTAGAGTCTCTTGTCCAATTACTTTTGGTCCCTTGAAAAAGAGGAGGCTATGCATTACAGAGCTATGATTCCTAAACCCTTTCTCCGATTTGGATTTGAAAACTCTCATATTGCAGTGGGGAGTGTGCACTTTCAGCCCATTATATATATATATATATAATTGTATTTCTGAACATGTTTTTCTAAACAGCTAAAATAACAAAACTTGTGTCACTGTCCAAATATTTCTGGCCCTGACTGTACCTTTAGTTGTGAGATCGGATGTATACTTTCTGAAATATAGGCAAGTAAAGTTTGTGAAATGCACTGTTATTTGATGAGAGGTGCAATGAAATATATAATAGGTGGGTCAGGTTTTGCTGATTATTTCCACCCCTGTCTGCCTGTCCTGGTTATTATAGGGGGAAGAAGGAGGGAGGAAGGACAGGCAGCAGACAGGGGCAGGAATAACTAGCAAAACCCGACCCACCTATTAGATATTCTGTGGCACCTCTCATAAAATAACAGTGCATTTCACAAACTTTACTTGCCTGTATTTCAGAAAGTATATATCCGATCTCATAACTAAAAGTATGTATATGTGAAGCCCTACAGGTGCGGTGCAGCAGTGTATTACCCTTAGGGACTCCACTGGATGGAACGGTCGGGTCACAGGTAGGGAACCTTCGTTTTGGGATTTGTCGTGACGCCACTCTCAGAATTGCGGTCAGTGAGGACCACCACTGCAGGTTAAGGGATGCCTGGGGCTGATGGTGGGTGCAGTCAGTTGTAATAGCCTCCTGAGAGTGAGGCGAGCCCCAGGCCCCTGTGTAAGTGTGGGGGACCACAGGTCGCAGAATGACTCAAACACAGTCCAAGAAGTCTTTTAACGTGTTTACTCACTGTTTAGAGGTCACGGTGAGATGCCCGGGCGACACTGTGATAACCAGGTGGAACCAGGAATTCCAGGAGGCCGTTCTGAGGGTAGCTGTCCACTCGCCTTCCTTGCACTCTTTTTTTGTTTGGGAGGATCCCTTGCTTGAAGCGTGGTAGGACTCCTCCAGGGAAGCTGTTACCACCCTGCTCCCCTCTCTCTGGCCCGTCTGCCGGCAGCGTGGCCTTGGTGGGATAGCTTCTGGCCCTGTCCCCTTATGGGCCTGGTGATTGCTGCTTGGCTCGAGCTCTGTGTAGTAGTGGTGAGGGCATAAAGTACCCCCCACCTGTAGGTTAAGCAGCTCTGGATGATTTGCTGCCTGTACTGGGGATCTGTTTCCCCTTGCGTGCTCGGATACCAGGATCTCCGTACTCAGCCACCCCTCTCTCTGGATGTCTTTCAGGCCGACCCACGGTACCCTTTCTCCCCCGCTTTCAGCTACTGCACTCCTCAGGACCTGGCTGACACGAGAGACCCTCTGCTCCCTTCCACACACTTCAACCTCCAGCTCCCGACTCCTCCCACTTCCTCTCTGTCCGGCTTCCTAGCAACCAGCCTCTGAACACACCCCTTGCTGGGAATTGAAAGTTAACCCCTACTGGTTACCCAAGGGTCCCTTCTAGTGGTGTGGGAGACCTGGTCACTATGTGTTTGTGTGTGCACCTCATCCTGGCCTTTGGAGATTACCTGGAAGCATTGTCCCCGCATGGGTGCAATACTCTGTGGTGCCTGACCAAGTCAGGGGCGCCACATATAGAATCAGCATGATAGCACCAGTATAGCACTGGCTTTAGATTATATATGAAAATTCTGGTGGTTGGTCCTCTTTAAAAGGCCTATAGTGATGATGTCAGGGCAGTTTACATGGTTACCTGAAAAACTAAGCATGCACTGCTGTAATGGGTGAAGTCCACCAGAAAAAGAAACAAGGCCCATCACTGGACAGGGGAGTGACAGGTTTTTTCCCCAAATAGAATGTCCTCTATTATATTCTGAGGTCTCTCCAGACCCCAAAACATGATAAATGTAGGATTAAAAAGAAATGAACCCTCAGCTGTCACTTTCCTTTCTCTGGAGCTTCCCAAACCCAGCTCCTGGGACACTTTCTCGTTCCGTCGTGAAGGCTTCTTCATAGGGTTCCCATGTGATCTCCAGACTAATAACTGACTATAATTGCAGCCAAGAAGACAGTTTTAATTCTAAGCTTATATATTGACCCAAGCTAAAAGATGTTTTTTTAGTGAAAGGCTGTCCTGACTATACTATATACTATACTATGTTGATATGTTGCTTATCTAAGTACAGTTGTGCTAATTATGCGCTTTTAATTGAGGGCATTGAGCCTCTACTATGGTGTCAGAGTTAATTAGCATACATAAACACTTGATAACATTAACCTGGGGCCTTCTACAGACATGAAAATATTCCGAGCGCTGATTATCACACCTGAGATAAAGAGCATAAGAGGAACAGGAAGAACCTTATATCTCCAATAAAAGAGCTAAAATGTCAACGTGATAATCGAATAAACTAAACCCATGACAATGGGCGGAATCATGCGGGATTTGTAGAAGAAAAAGAATACAAAAAACCCCCAAAAGGTCTCTAGAAATTAAAGTTTGCGGCTTGGGCGGCTAAGCCTTTCCCCACTGAACCTGTTTCCACCTTCATGACCAGCCCAATTTTTCCACTTCTGACCAGTGTCACTTTATGAGTTAATGATCTTGGAACAGTTCAACAGATCCTGGTGATTCTGAGAATTTTTTTCATGACATGTTGTACTTCATGTTAGTGATAAATTTAGGATGATATGTTTTGAGTTTATTTGTGAAAACATTGGTAATTTGGATACAAGTAAAATATATCTTTGTACCGTGTTAGTCAGTAGAGATAAAAAAATTGTTTAAAAGAACTGAGAGTCCTCAGTGGTTGATACCTTTTAATGGCTAACTGAAAAGATGGTAATAATTGCAGCTTTCGAGACTACTCAGGTCTCTTCATCAGGCATGGTATAACACAAAATCGGAAGAGTCACATATTTATACACAACAGGACATAGAATAGTGCAGTAAAAAACAAACCAAAAAACAAGTTATATAAAACAGAACTATCTCTATGGCAGGGGGCAAACTGTTGTGGCCATAAATGTTGCTGCAGTTCAGTGTTAAAGTCTTATTGTCCTCTGATAAGGGTCTGGTCCGGGCTGTGACACGCTCGGATGGTCAGAGGAACACATCTTTTAACTGATGTAAAAAGACATGATTCCATGAGACACATTCATTCCTGCTCTGAATGTGTCAAAGGTCATCATAAGTTTGTACTCCCATAGTCTCCTGTCTCTCTGGGACTTGAAATTTCCTTTCAATACCAGCAATTTCATGTCCATCAGTTAAAAGATGTGCTCCTCTGACCATCCGAGCGCATCACAGCCCTGGACCAGACCCTGATCAGAGGACAATAAAACTTTCACACTGAACTGCAGCAACATTTATGGCCACAACAGTTTGTCCCCTGCCATAGAGATAGTTCTGTTTTATATAACTTGTTTTTTGGTTTGTTTTTTTACTGCACTATTCTATGTCCTGTTGTGTATAAATATGTGACTCTTCAGATTTTGTGTTATACCATGCCTGATGAAGAGACCTGAGTAGTCTGGAAAGCTTGCAATTATTACCATCTTTTCAGTTAGCCATTAAAAGGTATGAACCACTGAGGACTCTCAGTTCTTTTAAACAATTTTTTGGGTAATTTGGAAACATTTTTGAAAATTTTGCCATTTTCAAACTTTGAATTTTTATGCCCTTAAACCACAGAGTTATTGTAATGCTAATCAGTACTTACAGGTAGTGTGGACGGAAGAGTAGTCAGGAAAGCCGGGGTCTGGTAACTGGAGGATACATATGAGCACAAGGAGTAAACAGAGGCGTAGTCAGGTCCCAATCTGAGGGTCAGAAATCCAGAAGAGCATGTAATAGGTTCAGGAAGAAAACAGAGACATGGTCAGGAAACGGTCCGAGGTCAGAAGGCAGGAGGTCATGACAGGAACACGGTGGCAGCACAGTGGCTCAGTGGTTACACTGCAGTCTTGTGGTGGCTCAGTGGTTAGCACTGCAGTCTTGCAGCGCTGGGGTCCTGGGTTCGAATCCCACTAAGGACAACATCTGCAAGGAGTTTGTATGTTCTCCCCGTGTTTGTGTGGGTTTCCTCCCACACTCCAAAGACATACAGCTAGGGAATTTAGATTGTGAGCCCCAATCGGGACAGTGTTCCTGATGTATGTAAAGCGCTGCGGAATATGTTAGCGCTATATAAAAAAAAAATAAAGAAAGAAAAAATGGAACAGACAGAGAGAAGTCAAATAACAGTGCGGGGTCAGAACACTAACAGAGACACAAGCCAACAGCACAACTGCAGAACCAGAGAAAACAACTGGCAAGGCTGTGGGAGAGCATGCTCAGTAAAGAAGCCTGAGCAATAACCAGGAAGGTGGAACACTTGAGAGATCAGCACCAACATGGAATCCTGCATTGTCAATCAAACAACTAGCTCAGGAAAGCACAGCAGAGCATCTCCAAATGGAAAATTCTCTGCACAGAGGAATGGTGACAGTTATGTCACACAAAATACTTACTAAATAACATTTCCTGCTTGTCTACTTTACATCAGCAAAATTTTTGAAACATAATTTTTTGTTAGGACGTTAGAAGGGTTCAAAGTAGTGATGGGCGAAAACCAAAATATTCGGGTTCGGATTATTCGTCTCGAATATTTCATACTATTCGTGTATTAGTCACAAAAAAACAAATCTAATGCAAGTCAATGGAAAACTCTCCGGCGTACCATCCCAGGATGCCTGGCGGGGCTGTAAAAATGCTGAAAGGGATGGAGAAGTGCTCAAATTGAAGGGGAGCAACTTGGGGAAGATACCTGGACTCATTTTCTGGGAACAATGTTGTTGGAGTATTATGCCACTTTGATGTGCGGTCCCCTGTCTATTTGTGATAACCAGCGCACGTGAGTAGACAGCTATGGGCTGCAGCTTTCAGCTGTGTGCTTTATTTTGGCTGATTACCAAAAATAGAGGCTCTCCCATGACTTTTTTTTTTTTAAATTATTTAAATGAATAATTAAAAAAACGATGTGGGCTCCTACCCATTTTTGAAAACTAGCACTGATAAAGCAGACAGCTGGGGGATAGTATTCTCAGGCTGAGAAGGTCCTTGGTCCCCCCAGCCTAAAAATAGCAGAAAGCAGACGCCTCACAATTGGCACATCCATTAGATATGCCAATTGTGGTGGTTTACCCAGCCCATCCCGATTGCTCTGGTGTGGTGGCAATTGAGGTAATATATGAGTCAAATATCACAGCATATATTTAATAAATTTTTGCAGTTTGGGAATAATCTTTTTGAAATATTTAATAAATATTTGCACTTTGGGAATAATCTTTTTGAAATATTTAATGCATTTTTGCACTTTGGGAATTATCTTTTTGAATAACTGGTTTCAAATTTCACAGCAGCCATCAAGCTCTGAGTTGGTAATGGAGAGGTGTCTATGAGACCCCCCAATTACTAACCCTGTAATTAAAGAAAACAGAGACACAGAGAAATCCTTTATTTTAAATAATAACAAAACCCTCTTTCACCAATTTATTAACCCCAAAACACCCCTGTAGGTCCAACATAATCCTTACAATGCCCCATGACAATCCCGGTTCTGCTACATCCAGGAGATGCAGTGATGGAACACGCGACCGATCACTGCAGCTCCTGAGACACACTGAGGTCAGTGGGGGACCCAGCTGTGAGAAGCAGTGATGTCAGTGAGGTCACCAGAGGTCACAGCCGGGTTCCCACAATACCAAGTGTGACCACCGGTGAACTTGATGTCAGATTGCGGATTGCAGGACACAGCGGCACAACAGTCCGGCAATCTGACAGTCAGGTCCCTGGAGTTCCCACTCGAGGGCTCCCCGCTACCCTATTTGAACGTAGACCCTTAGATGGCCTGGCTGCATTACTACTAGCAGACACGACCGCACAGTGCACTATGCATGGCCATGTCTGCTAAAGTGACCGCCATCAAGCAGTGCGCCCTGCACAGCCACATGCCTGGGAGGAGCTCGACGGAAGAGAAGCGCAAGAGGTGAGCTTTGAAACCTTATAATGATTTGCTTTAACTTGTAAATGAAATATTGTATAAAATCTGTATCTGTGTCGTTCTCTGTTCATAAATATGTGAATCCAGTGAAGAACAGATCTCCAGCCGCAGTGATACGGGGCGGAGGTGGAGGGAGGACTGCGCCACATGCTCAGGACTCCCCAGTTATATAGTAGATTATAATTAGCCGTGATGCGTCATAGTTTGGCTCTTATTGTATTGTTTGGTGTCTGTCTGCAGCCCGCGCTTCAGAGATAGATGAGAGTTTTCTATTTTTTTTTGGCAGGAAAAGCATCGTAACCTACTCACTACTGCAAGAGATAAGCGGAGACACAAAATACTGTACAGAACCACACAATATAAACACTACAAATAGGAAACTACAAATCTATAGGAGCTGAAAGGGAAACACTATCATTATACAGAGATAGATACATAGACTTCAGAGAAAAGTGCAGTAGAGGGAAAGAGAGATTTGTAATAGATAGATATGGGAGAAAGGATTAGAAAAATAAAAGACAAACTTGTGAAAGATGCATGTACATGATCAATAGAAGATGGAAAGAAAGAAAGAAAGAAAGAAAGAAAGAAAGAGGGAAAGAAAGAAAAAGAGAAAGAAAGAATGAAAGAAAAAGGAAGAGAAAGAAAGATAGAAAGGAAAGAAAGAAAAAGAGAGAAAAAAAGAAAAAAAGGGAAAGAAACAGAAAGAATGAAAGAGAGAGAAAGTAAGAAAGAAAGAAAGGAAGAAAGAAAAAAAAGAAAGAAAGAAAGAACGAGAGAAAAAAAGAGAGAAAGAAAGGGAAAGAAAGACGGAAAGAGAAAAAAGAGAGAAAGAAAAAGAGAGAAAGAAAAAGAGAGAAAAAAAAGGAAGAGAAAGAAAGATAGAAAGGAAAGAAAGAAAAAGAGAGAAAAAAAGAAAAATAGGGAAAGAAACAGAGAAAGAATGAAAGAGAGAGAAAGTAAGAAAGAAAGAAAGGAAGAAAGAAAAAAAGAAAGAAAGAGAGAATAAAGAGAGAAAGAAAGGGAAAGAAAGACGGAAAGAGAAAAAAGAGAGAAAGAAAAAGAGAGAAAGAGAGAGAAAGAAAAAGGAAGAGAAAGGAAAGAAAGAGAAAGGAAAGAAAGAAAGAAAGAAAGGAAGGAAGAAAAAAGAAAGAGAGAAAAAGAGAGAAAGAAAAAAAGAGAGAGCGAAAGAGAGAAAGAAAAAAAGAGAAAGAAAGAGAGAAAGAAAGAAAGAAAGGAAGGAAGAAAAGAAGAAAGAAAGAGAAGAAAGAAAGAAAAAGAAAGAGAGGAAAAAGAGAGAAAGAAAGGGAAAGAAAGGTGGAAAAAGTGAGAAAGAAAGAAAGAAAGAGAAAGGAAGAGAGAAAAAAAAGAAAGAAAGAAACAGGAAGAGAAAGAAAGAAAAGAGAAAGAAAGAAAGACAACACCAAAATCAGATGGTGAACGAATGGATTTTAATCAGCGCATTATGCAATGTTTTGTCTCAAAATAGAAGAAAAATAACAGAGCCTTTCACAGACACTTGATAAAAGCTCTGTTATTTTGAGCTGAATTGTTGCATAGACTGATTAACATCAGTTTTCTCACCATCTGACCTTCAGATTTCTGCCTCCATTTTTTTTGGATCAGATAGATAGATAGATAGATAGATAATAGATAGATAGATAGATGGATAGATAGTCCCTCCACTGGCTCCCAATCTTCCACCGTATCCAATTCAAATTACTAACACTGACCTACAAAGCTATCCATAATCTGTCTCCTCCATATATCTCTGAACTAATCTCTCGCTACACTCCAAAACGTAACCTCCGGTCCTCCCAAGATCTCCTTCTATCCTCCTCTCTCATTCGCTCCTCATGCAACCGACTCCAAGACTTCTCCCGAGCATCCCCAGTCTCCTGGAACTCACTGCCTCAACACGTCAGACTATCTACTACACTCGCAAGCTTCAAACGGAACCTAAAGACTCATCTGTTCAGAAATGCCTATAACCTTCAATGACCTCACTGCTTCACCACCGTGCGGAGCTGCCGCCCCACCACCGTGCGGAGCTGCCGCCCCACCACCGTGCGGAGCTGCCGCCCCACCACCGTGCGGAGCTGCCGCCCCACCACCGTGCGGAGCTGCCGCCCCACCACCGTGCGGAGCTGCCGCCCCACCACCGTGCGGAACTGCCGCCCCACCACCGTGCGGAGCTGCCGCCCCACCACCGTGCGGAGCTGCCGCCCCACCACCGTGCGGAGCTGCCGCCCCACCACCGTGCGGAGCTGCCGCCCCACCTACACCCCACCTACTGTCTCCTCCCCAAAATCCTTTAGGATGTAAGCCCGCAAGGGCAGGGCCCTCTTCCCCCTGTGCTAGTCTGTCTATTGTAACGTGTACATGTATTCTGTATGTAACCCCCTCATGTACAGCACCATGGAATCAATGGTGCTCTATAAATAAACAATAATAATAATAATAATAGAAGGATAGATAGATAGATAGATAGATAGATAGACGGACGGACAGATGGGGAAACACACATGGAGCTACAATTATATATATATATATATACACTTCTCCCAAAAAGTTCGGCATATTTGGCTTTCGGGTGAAATTTCAGGTTGACAATATTTGCTCAATAATATTTTTCAGGTGACCTTAATATAATTTTCGCTTTTTCACAAGTTGCTTTTCTCTAACAAGGAGCTTAGTGGCAAAATTCTCATCAGGTGTTTGATCCATGAATCACCCTATACATTTCAGGGTTCAATTAGAATTGGTATTAATCAGTCCTCCTCATCACGCTGTTCACATTTTGACATCATGAGACAAAGACAACACCTAAGAATTGATCAGCAGCACCGCGCCATTGTGAGGCTTCAAGCAGGATTATCAGACGGAAGTTTGCACTGAGCTAAAAGTGTCACAGAGTGTCACCATCAGGTTGTACAGAGATACAGAGAGACTGGAAGAGTCACAGAAAGGCAGAGAAGTGGACGTCCTTCAGCCACATCCCACACTGATGACCGCTTCATTGTGAACAATGCCCTGCGGAACTTGATGATGAATGTCACACAATATGTAAGGCAGGCAAGAGGCACCAAGTGTTGAAACCATTTACATCAGTGTGGTCTGCATGCTAGACAACCTGTAAGGGTCCCTGACTGAACCACTGGGCACAGGCGTCATCTATGCTGGACGAGGGACTAGTGGCCTCAGTACTGGTCACTGATGAAAGTCGATTCCCACTGAGCAGAAATGATGGCTGCCAACGATGTTGGAGATATCAAGGAGAGCGCTGTGCATCAGCCACTATTGTCACTAGATGAGCCTTTGGGGGTGTTCAGTGTGGGCCGGTGTGTCTAGTCAGTACAGAACTGCCCTACACTGTGTGACTGTACAGTGACAGCCCCTACTACGGAAATAACATCATTAATCCAATCATTGTGCCTCTGCATGAGCAACACCGGACTAATGTCATCTTCATGGATGACAATGCTCCGGCTCATTGAGGTGACACAATTAGGGACCAGCTGCTGGAGAATGGGGCACCTCAAATGCAGCAACTGCACTTTCCCCAGACCTGAATCCCATAGAAGACCTATGAGGTCAGCTCAGTCGCCGCATAGAGACCATAACTCTGTACCCCAGAACCTCAATGACCTTAGGGCCACTCTTCAAGAAGAGTGAGAAACTGGGCCTCCGCAGACAAAAACTCCACTTTTGACCAGCAGGCGGTGTCGTTATCAGATGTAATTGATGGTCAAGGCCACATGACAAGTTATTGAGACACTGACATTTTGGGGAGGGGGTGAGGGGGTGTACCCACTACTGATGTTGGCTTTTGTTTTATTAAATTGATCAAGATGAGGAAATCACCATTGCTGCTTCTACTTAAATGCCCGACTTCATGATAAAATATCCCTGAGAGAGAACGGTTTACTTCATACATAAATTTCACCTAGAAGCCAAATATCCTGAACAGTTTCTTAGTACTGGATATGTATATCTATATCTACCTATCTATATATATATACAGCATATACAGAGAGAGAGAGATTATCTACTGTAGTTTTCTCATTATCTGACGTTTGATGACTCTTGTTTTACATTTCGGCCTTTCATTTGTATTTATATTGCCTCATCTCTGTCTCGCCCGTGTGTAGCAGACCCCCAACACGCGACCCTCTCAGTCTTTATACCATTATCAGCCCATTCTCATTGTTTATAGTGAGTCCAGAAACCAGAGGACGTCATAATGGCAGAACGTGTTACCGAGCTGATAACGAAATGCAGGGGGCACCTCCATCCTCATGACATCAGCCTCCTCCACAAGCGAGAAGGAAATGTCTCAGAGATTAGGATTTCTCGGAAATACAATACATTTGAGCATCTCTTTGGCTTTTACTACAGATGTAGCAGGGTCACATTAGTCACTTAGGAGCTGTCGTAAATCCTTGATGTCAGATAATCCAATACCCAACCACAGATTTCACATTCCATTTTATCGAGAACCAAATGACTACATCCTTACATGGACTACATCCTTAAACGTGGCAGCATTTATTAATAAAGATTAGTCCACAAAATTGGTACGGGAGTTGGAAGTACTCGTGGTTATTTGAGGGGTCTTAAGGCTGCTTTACACTGTACGACCGATTGTGCAATTTCACAATCGATCGTACCCGCCCCCGTCCTTTTTGCGTCACGGGCAAATCGCTGCCAGTGTCGCACAAAGTCAGTAACCCCCGTCACACGTACTTACCTCTCGTGCGACCTCGCAGTGGGCGGCGAACGTCCACTTCCTGGAGTGGGAGGGACGTTCGGCATCACAGCGACGTCACACGGCCGCCGGCCAATGGAAGCGGAGGGGCGGAGATGAGCGGGACGTAAACATCCCGCCCACCTCCTTCCTTCACATAGCCGGCGGCGGCCGCGTGACGCAGGTGAGCTGCTGTTCATCATTCCCGGGGTGTCACACGGAGCGATGTGTGCTACCCCGGAAACGATGAACAACTAAATTAAACGATATGATGGAACCTAACGAGCAGTACACGACTCACAATTTGTGAGCGATACTGTGTCGCTAGGAGGTGTCACACAGGCCGGCATCGCCAGCGATGCCGGATGTGCGTCACAAAAACCGTGACCCCGATGGTCTATCGCACGATAGATTGTCTGGTGTAAAGCAGCCTTTATTGTCTTTGGACCCTGAGGCTTCAGCTTTAGGAGTCCACAGAGGACACCATCATATCTTCGTAATGGATGTCGGGAAGTCAGATTACATGAAGGGCGCTCAACCACTTCCTTAGATGCCAAAATCGGATTGAACCTTTCATTGTTTCCCGAACTTTCAATTACTTTCCAAAAGATCTTGCCTAAATAAAGCGATGGCATAGAGAAGAGTACCTGGAACCTCTTAAATAATGCAAATCTACAATTTGACTTTCCTTAAAGGGGTTTTCCATTTTTGGAAAACCTCTATTGTCGCAGGCGGAGGAGGGGACGCTGCGCTCTCCCACTGCTCGGGTCCGGCTGCCGCTGCTGCTGCGGCCTGCTGCTGCTCGGTGGCTCGAGCGATGGGCCGGATCCCGGGGACTCGAGCGGCGCTCCTCGCCCGTGAGTGAAAGGGATTTGGTTGTGGGGATAGTTTATTGTCCGTGACGCCACCCACGGTTGTGGTGATTGTGTGGACACCACCGCTGCTCTGGCTGGGGATCCCGGGAGTGGTGGTATGGAGCAGCCAGTTGTTGATTTGCCCCTCTGTGGGTAGGGGATTGGTGGTCCTGGGGCCTAGTGATGGGGTTGGGATGGTGGACAGGCGGGTTATGGGGCCTGTGGAGGTGCAGGGGCGCAGGGGCAGCGCTGTGCCGCACGGCACGGAGGTACTCACTCAGCCAAAAGATGATGACAAAGTTCTCGGTAAACAAACGGCTGGTTGGACGGTTCCCTCGGACGGCTGCGGTGTTGATGTTCCCTGCAGTTAATGGTGACAGTCCCTTCCCTGCACCTATGTTCAACGTTGGTAGCGATGGATTCCCACTGGCAACCCGCTCCCCGACTTGGATATGGGCCGGAGGAGCCCCACTCTTGCCCGCAGGCGTTGGCCCTGGGAAACTGGTGCCTTGGCGGTGGCGGTGTCTCCCCTTAACGGTCGGACTGTTGCCTTCAATCGGGACTTGGTTGTTGGGAGACCCAGTGGTCCCCTTCACTGACGGATTTGGCAAATTATGGCGACTCCTAGCCTTGCCGGGATCCGAAAGGCCCCTGCCCTGGTGCAGACTGTTCTTTGTATACCGCTCCGGTACCGCCGGGTCACCACCCGCCCACGGTCCTTTCGGCAACCTCCGAGCAATCTCTCCTGCAGACGGTCACCGCCGTCTGTCAACCTTGCTGTCCTAGTCCGGGGCACACACCCGGACCAACTTCAGGCTTCTTGCTGTCACTTTCTCTCTTTCTCCTTCTCTCCTACAACTCCACTGTTTACTCCTCACACTTTCAACTCCAAAACTCATCTGCCTGGTTTTCCCGCCTCCAGGGCTGTGAACTCATCGGTGGGTGGAGCCAACCACCTGGCCCACCCCCTGGTGTGGACATCAGCCCCTGGAGGAAGGCAACAAGGATTTCTGGTCTGACCTTGGTGTTCCTGCAGGGAATGTGGGGTGCGTGTGGTGTTGTGACCTGTGACCCCTGGCTTGCCCAGGGCGTCACACTATCACCCAGCAAAGTTAGCTTAAAAACAAAGAAAAAATAATAATAATAATAATAATATTTATTCATTTATATAGAGCTATTAATTCCACAGCGCTTTACATACATTGGCAACATTGTCCCCATTGGAGCTCACAATCTAGGTTCCCTATGAGTATGTTTTTGGAGTATGGGAGGAAACTGGAGAACCCGGAGGAAACCCACGCAAACACGGGGAGAACATACAAACTCCTTGCAGATGGTGTCCTTGGTGGGATTTGAACCCAGGATCCCAGCGCTGAAAGACTGCAGTGCTAACCACTGAGCCACCGTACCGCCCTAAAAAACTATCCTTTACTCACCCTGCCCAGGTCCAGCACTGAGTTTTCACTGCTATTCCCAGTGTTTGATATTGTCTGAACAGAATGACTTGGGCCAAGTTGACAGCATGAGCCACTGAGTCTGATTGGCTGCAGCAATGACTATGTGATGTCATCACTACACAAAGTAGCAGACAGTGGGAGCAGTGACGGAGACTAAGAGCTGGACCAGGGGAGGGTGATAAAAAAATAGTTTATTGTTTAAACCAACTATACCCATTGAAATAGAGTGTGTGAAGCAGTAAAACCCCTTTAAGTTGGGAAAGTCTGCTGTCCCCAGTCTTGGATCTAAGCACTCTGGCCCAGGCATCAAGGCTTGTCGGCACATCCTTGGCCCATAACCAAGTAATCTCCAGAGCTGAGGTGGATGGACACTTGGGCACTCAACTGCTTTAACTGGGTTGTCTCATAAAAAACATCTATCACCAAAACACAGAAGTGGTGAAAAAAGGTTCTGGTCACTGGGACCCCACGAAATATCAAAACCAGGGCAGCTTATCACTGTTTGAATAGACCGGCTATCATTCATTTATCGTCTTTGAGCTTGAGTGAAGGTGCACATGTGTGACCTCTACTACATAGAAATGGAGAGACAAGAAGTGTGGCCTTCCAAAAATGACCATGATCTAGAGGGCAACAGCGTATACCAAAAATATGTCTGCCCCATGGTTACCCAACATGGTATAACCCTCGGCTAGACATTTTTACAATATGACAGATTTAACAATCAGCATGAACTTTTAATGAGTGCATCCTGCTCTGGCAAGTCTAGGACTAGAAGGTCACAATGGCTTATTGTTTGCAGGTCTACAATTGGTATTTGAATGTATCTACTTTCTTTTAGTGCTGCCGGGGTTAAGGACTCTTTCCTACCTGGCTTTTCTTTGTAGCCTTAATCTCAGGTGCAGCTCTTTTGTGACCACTCCCTTTCGCTATAAAAAGTCATGTGCCTTATCATCTGCCAGTTATAGATTCTCATTGCTAACCACTTTGAAATGTGCTTGTCTCTGGAAGAAGCTAATGAGTCGGGAATATTTCAGCTGCCGTGTTTTTCCGCATTGAAGAAACTTTGTGTGTTTTCTGTTATGATTTTGTTACCGTGGATAATCACAAAAATCCCATCAGCAGAAAAAACACAAGAGTAGTTGGAACCTGAGCTGACCACAATCCCCTATCTGTCAGACCACACTAGAAGTAGCCATGGAGCGTTTCTAAACACACCTAGACGCCACGTCACAGCCAGAGAAACTTACTACACCTCCCAGATAGAAATGAGGAAACCAATCTTGCCCCAGAGTAGTCCCTAAAGGAATAGCAAACCCCAACATATAAAGACAACGGTGATGTAAGAAAACACAATACACAGATAGGAAATATAGATTAGCAAAGGTGAGGCCTGACTTCCTAGATAGAACAAGACAGGACAGATAACTGATTGCAGTCAGGTCAAACCCTGTGGAAAAATACCAATCTCCTGATATCAAAAAAAGACCCTGAGACCACACGGTCTCTACCCTACTATATCAGGTATTCTTGTAATTAATGGGAGAAACAAAATACAAAAAAACCCACAAGAAATACAAAAGTGCAAATAATCAAATAGAACAGGGAGAATCTCCCTCTTCTTACAGTAGGACCTGCAAAGGGGGAACCCCTATACTCAACAAAACAGAAAGACAATTCCTCTCCTGCAAGAAAACAGACTTTAAGCAAAACAAAAAGAAAAATAAATGCCCTTAGGTGTGGATCAGGCAATAAAGCAAATAACTTGCAACTTATCTGGAATGGGAAAGGCACAGGATAAATGGAAGGACAACTCCAAGCCAATTCAGAAACAGAGGAACAAAATCTATAACCAGCCCCAGCCAGCAGACACTGCTCTTCTATATAACCCAGGCTGATCTGCAATTTGGCTTCCCAAACTCCCAATTAACTCCCACACCTGTTGAGGCACAGTCAGCTTCATCCCCCCAGTCCTGACCACCACAGGGAGCTCCAAACCATCACCCCCTCGGATGACATTCACAACAGTTTTCCATTTTGAGTCTTTTTCCCTCTGTTTGTCTCCCTTACCTTGTGTTGTATTATTGTCATGGTGAGACTAGTGCTCTTGCTAGTCTTCTCACTAACCAGGGTGAGTTCAGGGAAAGCTAGGGCCAAGGTACGTGGCAGAAATTGGGGGGAAGGACCTGTATGGGGACGTTGGGAAGGTTAGGGTACAGACTCAGGTGAATTACAGGAAATGTCCCCTCTCTCTATCACCAGGGCCTTCCTTCTATACCATCCCCATTGTCACCCTTGTGTTGCGCTGCACGCTGAATGTCTGAACACTCTGGTGTGACAGAACCACTATGATAAATCTAACACATTTTAGGGTAAGGTCACACAGATTTTTTTAATGTGGATTTTGGAAAATCCACATGAAAAACAACTTCAAATACTTTGTGAATATTCTTTGATGTAGATCTGCTTCAAAATCCATGCAAAAACACCTCAGTGTGAACATACCCTAACTCTGCAATATTAGTATTGCCAATTGTCATGGATTTCAGAGAATTGGGGCAGCTCGTGAGAAGTCTTTGAGAAGGGAGTGGAAGGTTTGGATAATAGAGGATGACAGTTGTAGGTTATTAGCGGACTGGAAGGCAGGAGTAGGATGATAGACAGAGATGAGGGAGTAGATATAGGATGGTGCAGAACTGTGGATGAACTATGTAGAGGAGAGTGATACGTTTATATTGTATTCTGTAGCAGAGGGGTAACCAGTGCAATGACTGGGACAGAGTGGAGGCATCGGTGTAGCGGTTGGAGATCTGCTCCAAAATCTACATTAGAAAAACACTTCAAATACTCTTCGATGTGTATTTTGTAACAGTTCTGCTTTAAAATTCTCAGTAAAAAAAATCACTTTGAACAAACCCTAATACTTTTGCACAAAAAGTCGCAAACTTACTCTAGTAAGGAGATCTTATATCTTGATCTTATATTTAAGTCCGGTAACGCTACTTTTTACGCCACGTAAAAAGTAGCGTTACCGGACTTAAATATAAGATCAAGTTTACCAAACAATTAGGTTTTATATAATATATTATAAATGTACATTTCCCGCCTCCTTCTTTGTGGATCCACTTCTGCTTTGGCTAAAAAAAAACTGCACCAAAAATTGAATTGGAGTTTTCCTAAAAACCTCTGTGTTAAATCACCATAAGAAAAAGAAAGTTTTCATGACAGTGAATGAGAAGGTGTCAGTGTTCTCACCCCAATTCTACACAAAAAAACCACTCGGGCAGCATACATGATTTAAAGAGGTCCTATTGTGTGCAGCTCCTCACAATATATATAGGAAACGCTTTTTCACACCCTGCAGACACCATGATGTATCCATACAAATGAGGACAATATCATCAAAATTGATTAGCCTTACATTGTGAAAATTAATCAATGGCCGTTAGGAACCAGATAAGACCTGTGATCCTCCTGTAACACATGACAATGAAAATGTAGGGACCCCGGGGAGAGTCAGTAACGATACGACATAAGTATTCCAAAGATATATTAACAATCGTCAGTCTGGTGAGAAAAAAGACAAAAGGGAGAAGTTGCTTAGCCACTTTTTCTTGTGGTTGCATAGCTATTATTTAATAAAAATTGTAATCTTACATAATGTTTGATTAAATAGGCACATTTCTAAATATAAAAATTTCTAAAAACTTCCATCCGAATGCGTTTCCTGACTTTTTACTCCATGTAGAAGACTGTGATCATTCTACAACTCATAATTCATTTGCGCAGTTAACTATGTCCACTTAGACACCGAGTCTTCGAAAGCCATGAAAAGAGTGTAAAGCAGCAGAAAGTGATTCATTTGTGAGAAAAATGTTTTGCACAAAAAATTGGCAACTTTTTGGAGCCAAAAATTAGATAGATAGATACATAGCCATGATAGATAGATGGCTTCCCATTGCTCAACAACTTCAGTTCAAAACCCTAACAATGACAGACAAAGCCATCCACAACCTGTCTCTTCCCTACATCTGTGGCCTAGTCTCCCGGTACCTACCTGCACGCAACCTCCAATCCTCACACGATCTCCTTCTCTACTAATTGCATCCAAGATTTCTTGTGTTCCTCCCCCATACTCTGGAACTCCCTGCCACAGCATATCAGACTCTCACCTACCTTGAAAAGCTTCTAAAGGAACCTGAAGAGTCACCTCTTCTGTCAAGCCTACAACCTGCCGTAACCCTCAGTCCTCCATAGCTCTGCACAACCATCTTCACGCTAACCTACTGTATACTCACCAATCCCTTGTAGACTGTGAGCCCTCACGAGCAGGGCCCTCTCTCCTCTTGTACCTGTCTGTGCCTTGTATTGTTTGATTATTGTACTTGTCCCTATTATGTATACCCCTTTTCACATGTAAAACACCATGGAATAAATGGCGCTATAATAATAAATAATAATAATAGCCTTGGCAATTGGAGTGTAGAGGGAACCTTTCCCAACCATATTTTTTAAAATAAAAAAAAAGGGAAAATAATGTCAAACCTGTGCCCAGACCAGAGCACTTAGTAGTCGCCACAGTCCCCAGACCTCAACCCAATCGAACACTTGTGGGTAGAAGTGAAGAATAAGCTGTATACATCCCCAAGTGAGCCGACCAGTATACACCAACACTGAGAATGTGGTGAAGAGACCTGGGGTCAGATTTTGGTTGAGACATGCTTGAATTTGATCAAAAACCCAGAAGGATTCAGGCAATGTTGAAAGGCAAAGCTGGATTTACAAAATATTAACAATTAAAATTTGGATTTTAGGAGCAAAACAGTAACAATACAGTGACATGACAAGAATCTGCATAACTAATCATATGCTACATAGTTGCAAGTCAAATTTATGTATGAGATAGCCAAGATGATTGTCTATAAAATGAAGGTCATCTTACAATCAAAGCTGTAGTGGATGGTGAGATATGGAGCCTGAAAGTCAAGAGCTCAAAACATTGTTACCCTTTTGATCATCAATGTATGACATTGTTAAGGAGAATTCCACAGTTTTCATGAAATCTCCTTCTTAACCGTGAATATCTGCTGTAATCTCAGATTGAAGGTCACTGAGAGCTGGAAGAAAAATTCAGACCACACAATATAGCTGGTATAAATTCCTTTCTCAGTAAGGTGCACACATGTGACATGCTTTTATTATCATAAGCATTTTTATAGAACAGTAATGGGTTAATCTTTTAGTAAAATTCCTAAGTATGCCATTGGCTATATTAAAAGCATATGCAAAAAGCTTGTGATGCTTTTCCATTTTTGGAATTTCCTCTGCAGCCCCTCCTGTTTTCCGACTCCATAACTTGCAAGGTCTTTGTCATGTAACTCCATAAATAACTGTTGTATTTTCACAGTAGAAAAGCACATAGAAAAATATATTGTATTCTCACAACATCATCAAAAGCTTCTACACGGAGAACCGATGCAGAGTGAGTGTGAATAGGACGGCTTATTTCCAGCAGAGCTGTGGAGTCAGACTTGGCTGCAGCCTATGTCCAATGCTCTTCAACATTTACATCAATGAGTGGCCACAGCTCTGGTCTCAGCCTCCATGACATCCACATGAAATTCATGCTGTATGCAGAGGACATACTGGTGATGTCACCAACCAAGAAATGCCCCTAAGACAACCTGCAAATCCTAGAGAAATTCAGCTCTACATGGACACTATCTAGCAACCCAAAGAAAACCAACATCATGGTGTCCACAGAAGAAAAATAAGATGGGATCAGCACCCCTAATTTGTGCTAAACAGCTGACCCCTTAGAGGAACAAACAAATACTCCTACCTGGAAATTACTTAGTCAGGGAGAATAAATAAGTCATAAATACCATGAAAGACAAGGCATGCAAAACCTTCTCTGCCATCCGTAGGAAAACTCTGCCATGTGAAGCCGCCAGTGAAGGTCTGGCTAAAACTCTTCGATTCCATCATCACCCCAATCCTCCTCTGTGGTAATGAATTCTAAAGCCTTCACACATACCCACACTGGTCAAGGTGGGATTCTCCCCAACAGAAATATTCTACCGGGAATTCTGTAAGATTCTTCTCCAGGGCGATCGGAACACCTAGCAGTTCTGAAAAGGGTGCAGTCCAAGCTCCCATCACCACAATGCCCTGCTACATGTAGGCAGTCCACACAAACCAGGACACCCAACCCAATTGGACCGAAAAACACCAATCACAAAAGACTGAAAAAAGCCAGAATCAGGAACAAGGTAGACGAGTGCCAGGATAGATATATTACTGGAGCATGATATCATCACGTCACAGAAATTGACCATGTACCAGCATCTACACAAAAAGTTAAGACTGGAGAAATTGCTGAACTCCAGAGACCACCAGATCCTGAGCTAATATTGACTCAGTGGCCACAGTAGGGCCATCAAAAGCCCAGGGAGGACAGACTGTGCCCACACTGTTACTGGGAGGCTCTGGAGGATGAGACCCACTTCCTGCTACTCTGCAAAAGTGAGGAACACTCACTTTAGGAAACTCACCAATCTCTTCCTGGATTTCAGCTCTATGGAGGAAGAAGAAAAAACATACATTCTACTGAGGAAAGACAAGAGCATGTTGGAGATAGCAACGTAGTATGTGAGTGCATGCCTTTGGGGCCCTTTGCACACTACGACATCGCAGGTGCGATGTCGGTGGGGTCAAATCGAGAGTGACGCACTTGCGGTGTCTCTCTCGACATCGTAGTGTGTAAATCATTTTAACCACGATTACCGAGCGCAAAAGCGTCGGTATCGTATGAACGGTGTTGTGTTGGTCATTTTCATTATTTTGGCTGCAGCGACGTTACGATGTTGTTCCTCGTTCCTGCGGCAGCACACATCGCTGTGTATGAAATCGCAGGAGCGAGGAACATCTCCTACCTGCGTCCCGTCTGCAATGCGGAATGAAAGAGGTGGGCGGGATGTTTACGTCCCACTCATCTTTGCCCCTCCGCTTCTATTGGCCGCCTGACGTGTGACGTCGCTATGACGCCACACGACCCGCCCTCTTAGGAAGGAGGCAGGTCGCCGGCCAGAGCGACGTCGCAAGGCAGGTAAGTGCGTGTGAAGCTGCCGTAGCGATAATGTTCACTATGGCAGCTATCACAAGATATCGCAGCTACGACGGGGGTGGGGACTATCACGCTCGGCATCGCAGCATCGGCTTGCGATGTCGTAGTGTGCAAAGGGCCCCATAGCCTTCAATAAAGAGAACTATGATTTGTCATGCATCTTATCTTACAGTTTTTGCTCCCACTAATCCTCCAAACACCAGCATTCTCCAAACAAATAATTATCTCACCTTCCCTTCTACCTAACCCCTGACCTCATCTGTAGACCTGCTCCTAAACCTCCAATCTCTACTACTAAAAAACAAAACATGCCAGCCACTCTCCTTCTCCCACCTACTCTCCCTATCTCTGCTTCTCATTGCTGCCGATATATCTCCCAATCCTGAACCCTCATACCTGATACACCCCATTAATTCTCCCTTCTATCACTCCCAAACTACTAGAAACAACCACAATCTCTCCAACATAAAACCGATTCCCCTTGACCCCCACTCCACCGCTCTATCTCTCCAGAGCACTTTGAAATGCCCATTCCGTAGCTCTGTGTCTGCCACAATTTCTTTACCACTTGCAATCTATCTTTTCTTAGCCTCACCAAAACATGGCTGACACCTTCTGACACAACCTCCCCTGTGTTACAGTGGCCTTCGTTTCACCCACACTCTTCACCCTGGCAATAGATATGGTAGAAGAGTGGGTCTTCTCAATTTCTAATAATTGCACCTTCAATCCAATCCCACCTCTACCCTCCCTTATCCTTCCTTCTTTTGAAGTACACTCTGTTCGTATCCACTATCACTCCAACTTCCACGTGGCCATCATATTGCAAGGAGGTGGTAGAGTCCATCCCCTTCAAGACACCGACAACTGTCCTCTGGCACCTACAAGTGGCGTTGTCAGTAGGAAGGAGCCATGCCTCAGGAAGAAGTGATGGATGCGGGAAGGGCTCCTGTGATAAGCAAGACAACAACCACAGTGTGGCTAAAGATGGTGTACGGTGGTGCAGTGTAGAGAGGAAGCTCCTCCCTTCGTGGGCGTTGGAAGATCACATGGGCGCTAGGATTCATCCAGCCTGAGAAGGGCCCTCTTTGGAAAGGTCGACCTTTGGTGAGTAATCTCCTCCCCTGGTGGGTGTGTAGAAAAAAGAAACCCCGCCCATTGCAGCAAGCTGAGGGAGAATGGGAGGAGTCTATAAAGAAATGGGCAGGTGAGCTGGAAGAAGCTCCACCTCGGAAGTATGCCTGCAGCAGATTGGGATGGCGGCATTGTTGGAGAGATTGTCTGTGAGAGAGAAACAGAGAATTAAGTGGTACGGATAGGTCCCAGAGAGAGATGGCTGGTGGTATAGACTTCCAGTCTGCAGGAGACCAGGGTGGACTGACTGGCAGAGGTGGCTGGCTCAACAGCCAGGTGGATTAGTAGCCCAGGAGATTTCATGAGAGGTCTAGGATCTCAGCCTGTACCCAAAACTGATGCCGCCATTTCCATGTGACCAAGGTCCTGCAGCAAGGCCGATAGTTGAAGTGTCTGATAGCACAGTGTAGTGTAAGTACAGCACAATGAGGCTCCCTTACAGAAGGCAGCCCGATACCACGGACACAGATGTATGCAGTGTATATAAATTGGTCCAATGTATATAAATTGGTCTCCCCCTAACTAATTTGTCTCCCTCTAACTAGACTCTCTCCTCTACACTCTATCCTTAATGCAACAGCCAGGGTCACCTAGATGCCTCTGCTCTGTGTCAGTCATTGCACTGGCTGCCCATATATCACAGGATCCAATTCAAATTGCTTGTTCTCACCCACAAAGCTCTCCACAGTGCGGCACCCCCCTACATCTCCACCCTCCTCTCTGTCTATCACCCCACCCGTTCTCTACGCTCTGCAAATGACTTTTGACTAACATCCACACTAATTCGAACCTCCCACTCCCGGATCCAAGACTTCTCACGAGCTGCACCAATCCTCTGGAACGCTCTACCCCAAGAAGTTAGGACAAATCACAACTTACTCAGCTTCAGACGCACCCTAAAAATGCATCTTTTTAGGGTGGCCTATAACACTCCCTAATCAAATTTAATTCACATAGTCACTCTACAACTTCGCACAACATAACTAACCCCACGTCAAACTCCATGGCACCCAAATGCATCTCAAGGTTCTGGCCAACTGGTCCAGGAAGCCATTATCTATCTCCCATTTCCTTGAGATGGCTGGATTGTCATTGTAAATAAGCACTTGTACCTTGCGCCCCCCCCCCCCATATCTCATTGTAGATTGTAAGCTCTCACGAGCAGGGTTGTCTTTTTCCCTCTAAATATTGTATTTTCTATAACTGTTACTTGTTTGTATATGATCCTCCTGAATTGTAAAGGGATGCGGAATATGTTGGCGCTATAGAACTAAAGATCTTTTTTTTATTATTATTATTATTATATAAATGTTTGTCTACCGCCCCCACGTCAGCAGTCGGGCTGCTCGGATCCGGATCCGCAGTGGCTCGAGGGATTTCCGGACCCGGGGGTCGCGCGCACACTCAAAAAAAAAAAAGAGACGTATATGTACGGGGATTGCTGTGAATACTTCGTGACGCCACCCACGGTGTGTGGTAATATGGAGTACCACCGCTGCTGTTGGGATGCACCCGGGGCGATGGAATGGCAGCTGGGTGTTTAACCCCTCCGTGGGTAGGGGTGGATGCCCTGGGGCTCAGTGTCCAGAACATGGGGAGTGATGTAAGCGGAGGTGCCGCAGCAGGCCGGACCGGGGGATGTTGGTGTACTCACTGTTGAATAATTGCACACAAGTCTGATGGTAAACCAAAGTGTCAGTGGCCAGCTGCCGCGTCCGGGTGTACTCGGGTCCCACACCCGGCTTGTGTACTGATGTCCCTTCCTCCGGTAATTTTTCCTTACTTCTGGACAACTCCATATGGAACGGGGAAGTCCGCTCCTGGTATGTTCTGGTTGGGAGACGTGCCCGCGAAAACTGACCCTTGAGATTTCAGTGGGTGTTTGCGGATACCTTATCCCCCGTGGTGGGCTGCCGTTTCGCTCTATCTGGGCTAACACTTCTGGAGCAGGGTCTGGAACCCTGCTCCTGGCCTGGTGAATTAGAGAAGGAGCTTGCAACCGTCTTCTAACTAGGGTCCAGGTACCCGCATGTGCACGGTCTCCGGACCGCATCTCCGTTGTCAGTACCGGCGGGCTCCAACCCTGTCCTGGTCCACTCTGGATCTCCCGCGACCGGACTCCCGTCGCCTTTGGACACGGTCCACTGCTTGCCACCTAGCCAGTAGACCAGGGCCACTAGCCTGGCTACCCTCCACTAGGCACAGCCTTGACCTCCACAGTCTGTCACTGTCACAGACTCCTCTCCCCTTGCACCTCCAACTTCAACTTGAACTTAACTTAGACTACTGTGTTCCCGCCCCCGGATCCTCAAGATCCCTAGGTGGGCGCTCCCAATCCGCCTGGTCCTGCTCACTGGTGTGTCCTTCTTACCCTGAGGGGGATGGCTAGGATTTGGTGGCTGATGGGACCTAGTGTGGGATGGTGTTATATGGGGTGTTGTATTCTTCTGTGACCACCTGGCGGCGCCAGGGCGTCACATTTGTTAAGACAGTTTTGTCAGCAACAGCGTGTAAGTACAGAAACAGTTAAGTGTGAGACTAGCCCATTATGGGAGGGGTTAGTGTCTAGGGACAGAGATGGAGTTCTGTTTAAGAGCCAGATAGGGCTGGATGTCAAACACAAGGCCTTACTAGAACTCTACTCTGGAAACGTCTGTAGTAGAAGACTGATTGCTGGTCCATTTGCGAGCACCGGAATCCCTTCTTGACGGAGGAATGATTGATGTGGAGTTATGGGTGGGAGAAGTAGGAAGCTCAGAGGAACTGCGGTTCTGGACTTGGAATCCCTTGAAAAGACAGGACCAGTAGGATGAGGTAAAGTCTACTGTGCTATGGAAAAGTCTGATGAAAATTTATATGGCAATTATTAAATTATAAGTGGAAGAAAATGGACTGGTGAGTAAACTTTGACATGAAATGAGTGTCTATTGGGCTGTGACGCCCTGGCCTATCAGGTCGTCACAGGGTATTGTGCAATCTGCCCTTCTGCACAGTATCCAATCCTCCTTGGTTACGGGTCCTGGTTGTTTGATGTTGCTAATGTGAGGCCCCACAGGTGTTGTGTCGGTGCATTACCTTCAGGGACTCCACTCAGCTGGATCTGTCTGGTCACAGGTAGGAAACCTTCTTTGTAGTTTGTCGTGACGCCACTCTCAGTATTGCGGTCAGTGGGGACCGCCACTGCAGGTTGAGGGACGCCTGGGGCTGATGGTGAGTGCAGTTAGTTGGAATAGCCTCCTGAGAGTGAGGCAAGCCCCAGGGCCCTGTGTAGGTGCGTAGTACCACAAGGCGCAGAATGACTCAACACAGGCAGGATGTCTTTCAGGGTTTTTACTCACAGTTGATGGCAGGGTGAGTGACCCGGGCGTAGCTGGGATGAACCAAGTGGGAACCAGGTGTCCTTCAGGCTGACTTCTGATGGTGACTACCAACTCGCCTTCCTTAGCCCTTTTAGGTTTGGGGTGACCCCGACTTTGAGTCCCTATGGGGGTCACCCAGGGAAGATGCTGCAGCCTCTCTCCCCTTCGGTTGCCGTGTGCTTGTCGCCTGGACCAGGCCACTCCAGCTGCTTGCCTCCTGTGACCTATGGGCCCTAACTGTGGCTACGTGGCTGCGGCTTTTGTGGTGTTGTGGCGTGGGCTTTGAGAGCCCCACACCGGCAGGTTTAGCAAAAGAAAGCTGGATCTATCTCCGCTTCGGGATCTGCCGCCCGTTTGGGCCTGGTACTCTCTAGCAGTCTCCTTACTTCCCACTCCGTGCCCTTTCTTTAGCTGAAGATGGATTTCGGGTAGCACTCCTAGTTGACCGTTCTCCCCCGTCAGTAGCCACTGCGCGGGCGCTGTTAGACAGCAACAGCCCCACAGGTCTGCTCCTCACTGAGCCCTATGGAGTTCTGCTCTAACTGACTCACTGCCCCTCCTCTCCTGTTCTTGCCTACGCCACCTAGCAACCAGACTCTCTTACCACACCCCTTGAGAGGAGATGGAGGCCATGCTCCTGCTTCACCCCCTCCTGGGATCCCCAGGGGTCCTCTCATAGGTACATGTGTGAGACCTGATCACTATGCGCCTGTGTTCCACACCCCGGTCAGCCTTCTGGATTACCTGTATTGTACTGTCCCCAGCATGGGTGCAGTACTCAGTGGTGCCTGACCAGGTCAGGGGCGCCACATTCCCCCTTAGTTATCACCAGCACGTCCTCGGGCTGCAAGACAACATTTTAAAATGCATAAAACATTAAAACATGGTAAAACATTTTAAGACCACCAGCTATCATACATCACCACCCTCCACCCACAAGTCCGTTAACCCACCCAAAAACCCTCTCAGGAGGCAGGTCACCGGTTTCTTTTGGTAACCAGGTCTGGGCCATCCACTTCCCCAGACCTTTCCTCCAATCTTCCTCTCCCGTTGGCCGCGGCTTCAGCCACTTCTGGCAGGATGTAGAGGCGGCTTTCATGGGCTGGTGGTTTCAGGGTATACCTGGCCTGGTGGATCCGCGCCCTCAGCCTCTTCTGGCAGGATGCAGAGGCGGCCTCCACAGTTGGTGCTGACCAGGTACCCTCTTTGTGGTGGAGAGCCAGGCCCCATAAACAGGCATGCTCTCTGGTCGCAGGCGAGCCAAGGCCCTATATACGGACGGACTCCGCCTGGTTGCAGACGAGCCAAGCCCCTAAACAGGCTGGCCCTGGTGGTGGTGCCACTGGTGTAACTATTTACCTTAAGGTTTATGGTTTTCTCACAATAGTTTTTGTGGGCACATTGCTTAAACTTGGGAACGTTGCAAAACAAACTTTTCCAAACTGGTCAAAACAGTAACTTCTCTTCTTACTTTACTTTTCTCTACTCCTCTTTACCAGGGCTTTGGCCTGTAGGGCTGCGGCACCTGTTGGCTTCTTGACCTTTTTCCTCATCTGTAGTGGTCTCATCTGTAGGGTCTTTCTCTGTTCTTTCTTTATCTCTATCTTTCCATTCTTCTTCTGTGTCTCTGTCTTCATCCTCTGTTGTAACTGCAGGGCTTCTGCAAGGACTGCTAGGGCATGGTGCAACATCTAGGGCATACCAGCCTCTTTCTCCCTGATGCATAGTGAACTCCACTGAGTCTCCTATCTTCAAATTTCTTCCAGGGTGTCCTCTGGGCAGGTGGGCTCTCACATCCCTTCTATTAACGAAAATCCCTCCCTTCACGCCAGGTGATACTATAAAGCCGTACCCTGATTTGAGGCTGAAATCTTCGACAATTCCTCGACGCAGGGGTCCTCTGATCTGTGCTTTGGCTCTTCTCAGGAACCTTTTTTCTTGTAGGTCTCTGGCGGTGACTTCGTCTTGTTGTTCAGGAGACTGTGGTGTTGGAGGATACTTTGTACTACCGCCTCGGCGCCGTGTCTTGCGGGCTGAATTCTGCGCAGTACAACTTACAAGTTCCCAGGTGGGGCGGTAAGGCAGGTCTTCCTCAGCAGGAGGGGTCAAGTCTTCCTCATCCCAGCGGGAATACGGCAGCATCTCCGGCTCTGGGACTAGCACTGCTGCGGGCTGCGGGGGTAACTCCTCATCTTCTTGCCCTCCTCTCCCCCTTAGTTCTTCGCTGCACTCTGGTCGTGGCAGCGCTGGGGATGAGTGTTCCTCAGCTGGCCCAGGCGGTGGACTCTTCGGCGTGGTGGCTGCAGGGGTTGCCTTAGGGGTGTGCGGAGGGAGCATGTATCGGTCCACCATCTCCTGTGGGAACTTGGCCTCCAGGTCAGCCTTCAGCTGCCAGTATGCGGAGTCTTCACCTATCAGGGATTTCCTAGTAGGGACTTCCTCAGACCGGGGAGCGGTATCTGCTCTGGCCTTGCAGGCCGGGGAAAATGATGAGGTAGTCTTTTCTTGGCGGGCCGCGCCTGTCATGGCGGCGGCCTGGTCTTGGCGGGCCGGGCAGGGCATCGCTGCGGCGGCCTGGTCTTGGCGGGCCGCACCTGGCATGGCGGCGGCCTGGATCAGCGTCGCTGTTGCAGAGGGCTCTGTGCAGGCTGAGCTGGGCGTCGCTGCTGTGATCGGGGCTTGACGGGCCGCACCTGGCGGGGCTGCGGCCTGGTTCAGCATCTCACTTGCGGCGCGGACGAGCGTCGCTGCTGTGGTGGGGTCTTGGCGGACTGGGCTCAGCAGGGTGGCAGCCTGGGTCAGCGTCACACCTGCGGCACGGATCAGTATCGCAGTGGTAGTCGGACCTTTGCGGGCCAGGCGGGGCATGGCTGCGGCGGCCTGGATTTGGCGGGCCGCATCTAGCGTGGCTGCGGCCTGGTTCGGTGGCGCCGCGCCGGGCGCCTCTTCTGGGACCGCGGGCGTGGCAGCAGGGGTCGGGGCACTTGCGCTGGCCGGGGCATCTCTGGACTCACCCATCGGTGGCACCATCGGGGTCTGAGTCGTCGCCGCTCGGTCTGGCATGCGTCGCGCGGCTCCCTCCTCGTAGGTCCGAACCGCCGCCGCCATCTCCAGAAGCTCCGTGCGTTCTTCTCTGAGCCGTCGCACAATCCTGGCCTCCAGCTGGTCGCAGAAGATAGCAAGCTCCCGGCACCACCAGGCAGCAGTGCCTGGTTCTGGGTATCCGCGTCTGGACTCCATTTTCTCTAGCAAGCTGCTGGCTTCTCTTCTGCTCCGCCGTCTCTGGACGCTTCCGCTTTCTTCACAAGCGAGGTCAGAACTCTGCAGGGGATCTCTGGGTAGCCACACCTCTTCGTGGGCGGTAACTTCTTCCAGCGCGGGCTGCTGTTGTTTTTCAGCGCGCTTTTCATGGTGGCAATATGGCGGCGCTTCCAATTTTTCAAGCGGACCGCCCAGGCACATGGTCACCTGTCTGAACAGGTCTAGTCCTTATCCTGTTCGTGACGCCAGATGTGAAGCCCCACAGGTGTTGTGTCGGTGCATTACCTTCAGGGACTCCACTCAGCTGGATCTGTCTGGTCACAGGTAGGAAACCTTCTTTGTAGTTTGTCGTGACGCCACTCTCAGTATTGCGGTCAGTGGGGACCGCCACTGCAGGTTGAGGGACGCCTGGGGCTGATGGTGAGTGCAGTTAGTTGGAATAGCCTCCTGAGAGTGAGGCAAGCCCCAGGGCCCTGTGTAGGTGCGTAGTACCACAAGGCGCAGAATGACTCAACACAGGCAGGATGTCTTTCAGGGTTTTTACTCACAGTTGATGGCAGGGTGAGTGACCCGGGCGTAGCTGGGATGAACCAAGTGGGAACCAGGTGTCCTTCAGGCTGACTTCTGATGGTGACTACCAACTCGCCTTCCTTAGCCCTTTTAGGTTTGGGGTGACCCCGACTTTGAGTCCCTATGGGGGTCACCCAGGGAAGATGCTGCAGCCTCTCTCCCCTTCGGTTGCCGTGTGCTTGTCGCCTGGACCAGGCCACTCCAGCTGCTTGCCTCCTGTGACCTATGGGCCCTAACTGTGGCTACGTGGCTGCGGCTTTTGTGGTGTTGTGGCGTGGGCTTTGAGAGCCCCACACCGGCAGGTTTAGCAAAAGAAAGCTGGATCTATCTCCGCTTCGGGATCTGCCGCCCGTTTGGGCCTGGTACTCTCTAGCAGTCTCCTTACTTCCCACTCCGTGCCCTTTCTTTAGCTGAAGATGGATTTCGGGTAGCACTCCTAGTTGACCGTTCTCCCCCGTCAGTAGCCACTGCGCGGGCGCTGTTAGACAGCAACAGCCCCACAGGTCTGCTCCTCACTGAGCCCTATGGAGTTCTGCTCTAACTGACTCACTGCCCCTCCGCTCCTGTTCTTGCCTACGCCACCTAGCAACCAGACTCTCTTACCACACCCCTTGAGAGGAGATGGAGGCCATGCTCCTGCTTCACCCCCTCCTGGGATCCCCAGGGGTCCTCTCATAGGTACATGTGTGAGACCTGATCACTATGCGCCTGTGTTCCACACCCTGGTCAGCCTTCTGGATTACCTGTATTGTACTGTCCCCAGCATGGGTGCAGTACTCAGTGGTGCCTGACCAGGTCAGGGGCGCCACACTAACAGCTTAGCCAATCAAAATCCAAGGAACACTTTACACTGTACTCACCAGACACACCATTGGGGGGCCTGAAGGGAATAGGGCCACCCACTTGGGGGCTTTGATAGGGGAAAGTGGGAAAGTGAGAAAATGACAGTGGAGCAGGAGAGAGGTGAAGAGGAGCAAGTGAGAGGAGAAGGAGGCAGAGGAGACTCTCTGAGAGGGAGAGGTCACTGACCTGGAGCAGGGCTCCTGTAGTTACTAGGTGGCAGACGTTGGTCTGGGCCTGGTAGGAGCTGGAACCCCGGTGGCAGGGGATTGTGTCAAGGGGCACGGACTGCCAAGGAGGGCAGCCGTGGGCCTTGAGCTATCACTGGGCAGGGGCTAGGGCACGACGGGGTACAAGGACCCTAGGCCGGGAAGTAGCTTCACACGTTCCGATAATTTACCTGACGGGGGTGAAGACTTCAAGATTCTTCCCCAACCCGCTCCAAAATCGGGGTACTAGCACACCGATGGGATAGGACTTTCCCAATAGAGTCCAAAGAAATCCTACGCGTGAATCCTGAGAGCAAGCTCACTCTGTCAGCCATACGGGTGAGCGGGACCCGAAGAATTTCACACTTGAGGGTCCAAATAGAGACAAAGGTGCCAAGGAAAGGTCCACAGGCTAACAGCAACACCAAGGGCACGGACCCAAGCGTGCTCCCTACAAGCTGCAGTGGTGCTCAGAACTTTGATTTACAAGCTGTCGGTGTTGTTATTCCTGGACTGAGTGATTACACTAAAAAACTCTTTTCCTATCCCCAACGGCACCCCAAGCACCAACAATCCAACGGGCCCCGGGACACAAACTCCCTACCCATGGAGGGGTTAAACATCCTGCTGCTACACCATCGTCACCGGGCTCCCCAACAGCAGTGGCAGTCACTCACATTACCACACACCGTGGGTGGCGTCACAAACTTCCTAATCCCCTTGTATATACTCCCCCCCCTTCTTTTAATTCGAGTGTCTGTGTGAAGCCCCGCTGATGCAGTGTCGGTGCATTACCTTCAGGGACTCCACGTAGATGGATCTGTCTGGTCACAGGTAGGAAACCTTCTTTGTAGTTTGTCGTGACGCCACTCTCAGAATTGCGGTCAGTGGGGACCGCCACTGCAGATTAAGGGTGCCTGGGGCTGATGATAGGTGCAGTCAGTTGGAGTAGCCTCCTGAGAGTGAGGCAAGCCCCAGGGCCCTGTGTAGGTGTGTAGAACCACAAGGCGCAGAATAACTCCACACAAGCAGGATGTCTTTCAGGGTTTTTACTCACAGTTGATGGCAGGGTGAGTGACCCGGGCGTAGCTGGGATGAACCAAGTGGGAACCAGGTGTCCTTCAGGCTGACTTGTGAGGGTGACTACTAACTCGCCTTCCTTAGCCCTTGGTGGTTTGGGGTAACCCCGACTTTGAGTCCCTATGGGGGTCACCCAGGGAAGATGCTGCAGCCTCTCTCCCCTTCGTTTGCCGTTTGCTTGTCGCCTGGACCAGGCCACTCCAGCTGCTTGCCTCCTGTGACCTATGGGCCCTAGCTGTGGCTACGTGGCTGCGGCTTTTGTGGTGTTGTGGCGTGGGCTTTGAGAGCCCCACACCGGCAGGTTTAGCAAAAGAAAGCTGGATCTATCTCCGCTTCGGGATCTGCCGCCCGTTTGGGCCTGGTACTCTCTAGCAGTCTCCTTACTTCCCACTCCGTGCTCTCTCTCTAGCTGAAGATGGATTTCGGGTAGCACTCCTAGTTGACCGTTCTCCCCCGTCGGTAGCCACTGCGCGGACGCTGTCAGACTACAGCAGCCCACGGGATCTGCTCCTCACTCGAGCTCCCTGGACTCTGCACTGAACTGGCTCACATCTGGGACCTTCACTGCTGCTCCTGTCTGAGCTCCACTTTCCTGCTCCTCACTCCTCCACACTCTGCTTCAGACTCTTTACTCCTCCTTCTCTTTTCCCTTTGTGCCTGCCTACGCCACCTAGCAACCAGACTCTCTTACCACACCCCTTGAGTGGAGATGGAGGCTTTTGGCCCCCTCCACTATTCCAGTGGAGGCGAAGGCTTTTCCCCCTCCTGGGATCCCCAGGGGTCCCCTCATGGGTACATGTGTGAGACCTGATCACTATGCGCCTGTGTACCACACCCCGGTCAGCCTTCTGGATTACCTGTGTTGTACTGTTCCCAGCATGGGTGCAGTACTCAGTGGTGCCTGACCAGGTCAGGGGCGCCACATCTGCGCGGACCCCCCAGATCCGGAGACCCCTCGAGCCACCGCGGCTTCGGATCCGAGCGTCTCGGCCGCTGGCACGGGGGCGGTACAGGGTCATGTGCGGCGACTCCTGAAATGGAAAACTTGGAGTCACAGAAAGCCTGTGGTCCACCAGTGAGCACAAAGCACTCAAAACAAGAGAGCCCAATTAATCGGGGGCACAATTGCTATGTACAGTGGAACAGTGCCATGCAGCAGCAGAAGCTTGTCCATGTCTACCACCCTCTGGCACCTTATAATACACTGAGCCACAAGTCCGGCCACTGCTTTTATTGACCAATTCTCTGCCTGGCTTCTACACTTTTTCTCTGCTGAGATTCCCATCATCATCATGGGTGACTTCAACATTCCCTCTGACACCAGCTAGACAGCAGCCTCTAATCTCATGTCCCTTGCTTCATCCTTTGGTCTTATTCAGTGGTCCTCTACAGCCACCCACATAGACGTGTCTCATCATGAGATTATTAAAAATACTAGTTAGGACAACTTCATTTTATCTAAATTTATACATACATTACGCCTTATCTTCATCTGCCTCTTCCACCAATCTAACCTCATAACCACCCCTCTCCTTCTACCTGAATACCAACTACTCCCTTTCTCATTCCTGTCCACCTTACCTTCTCCCCCATGTCCAGCAGCTAACACACCCCTGTAGAAACCTCACACACCTAAACACTTGCACACTCTCTGTGTTGCGGGCGGGGGCTGCTGCCACTTCTGGGGCTGCTCGGATCCAGGTTACTGCTGCAGCACAAGTGGTAACCGGACCCGGGCTCGCACGGCCGCCCGTCCTCACAACCATCGGAAAGGGGATATTTACAAGGGAGGTTGTCTGTGACGCCACCCGTGGGTTGCGGTGAAGGATGTTGTCACCGCCGCTGCCTGTTGATGGGACGCCCGGGGCTGATGGAGCAGGGGGCAGCAAGATGGGATCCCCTCCACGGGTAGGGGAGGTGCAGTCCGGGGTCCGAGGATGGAACACGGGAGTGATGGCTGCTGGATGTGGCGCGCCGGACTGGATCGAGGGACAGTGGTGTACTCATAGTTCAATAATTTCACACAAGTCCAGTAGTAAATCAAGTTGCCAGTGGCCAGATGCCTTTGGAGGGTACATTCGGGTCCCGCACCCAGGTTGATGAGCAGATATCCCTTCCTCCTGCACTTTGTGTTTCTTTCTCTTTTGAACGACTTCGCATGGAACGGAGAAGTCCACTCCCGGTTCTATTTATGTTGGGAGCTGTGGCCCGCGAAAGCTGACCCTTGGGATTTAAGTGGGTTCTTGGCGGACTCCCTATCCCCCGCATTGGGCTTCCGTTTCGCTCTATCTGGGCAGTAAATTGGGACAATGTCTGGCACCTTGTCCCCGGCTGGTTAATTGGAGAGGGGCTTGCAACCTTCCTCGCCCTAGGGTCCAGGTACCCCGCCTGTGCACGGCCTCCGGACCGAATTCCCGCTGTCAGTACCGGTGGGCTACAACCCTGCCCTGGTCCACTTTAGGTCTCCCACGACCGGATCTCCGTCGCCTGTGGATCTGCCCACCATCTGCCACCTAGCCAAGTAGTCTAGGGGCCACTACCCCTGACTACACTACAGTCAGCTCTCCACACTTCAACTACAACTTCCACTCAAAACTCATCCACCGTGTTCTCGCCCCTGACTCCTCAGGACCCCTAGGTGGGTGTTCTCATCCACCTGATCCCGCCCACTGGTGTGTCCTAGGTATCATGAGGGGGTGGTTAGGGTTTTATGGCTGTGTGTTATGCCTAGGTGTGGGTTGTGGTGGTGACAAGGAGGATGTGAGCTGTTTGTGACTACCTGGTTTTGCCAGGGCATCACATCTGACCATCTCCTACTGCTGTCCTCCATATCTTCACTCCATGACACAGGCAGTGCCACAGTTTTCTACAACACTACAATCACATCAGCTATTGACTAGTGATGAGCGAGTATGCTTGTTACTACTCGGTACTCGCACGAGTAACACTGTACTCGGGCTACTCGGCGGGGACCGAGTAATTTTGCAATACTCGTGCTGTACTCGTGGTCTTCATCCCTGCATGTTGGCGCTCTTTTGAGAGCCAGCCCTCATGCAGGGATTGGCTGGCAGACCACTGCAATGCCACAGCCCTGTTAGTTGTGGAATTGCAGTGATTGGCCGGCCTGCACAGCATGACCGAGCCTTTATACCGGCGGGCGCGCTGTGCTCTGCACACAGCCATCTCATATTCCCTGCTATCCCCGCCCACAGGCGCCTATGATTGGTTGCAGTGAGACACGCCCCCACGCTGAGTGACAGGTGTCTCACTGCACCCAATCACAGCAGCCGGTGGGCGTGTCTATACTGTGCAGTAAAATAAATAAATAAATAATTAAAAAAACCGGCGTGCGGTCCCCCCAATTTTAATACCAGCCAGATAAAGCCATACGGCTGAAGGCTGGTATTCTCTGGATGGGGAGCTCCACGTTATGGGGAGCTCCCCACCCTAACAATATCAGTCAGCAGCCGCCCAGAATTGCCGCATACATTATATGCGACAGATCTGGGACTGTACCCGGCTCTTCCCGATTTACCCTAGTGCGTTGGCAAATCGGGGTAATAAGGAGTTAATGGCAGCCCATAGCTGCCACTAAATCCTAGATTAATCATGTCAGGCGTCTCCCCGAGATTCCTTCCATGATTAATCTGTAAATTACAGTTAAAAAACACACACACCCGAAAAATCCTTTATTAGAAATAAAAAACACTAACAAAGTCCCTCATTACCAATTTATTAACCCCGACAAACCTTCCTTGTCCGGCGTAATCCACGGTCCTCCAGCGTCGCGTCCAGCTCTGCTACATTCAGGTGACAGGAGCTGCAGAATACACCGCCGCTCCGGTCACCTCCACGCAGCTAATGAGGTGAGTATAGCGATCAGCTGAGCTGTCACTGAGGTTACCTGGATGCAGCGGTGGATGCAGCGGTGGCCACGGGTAACCTCAGTGACAGCTCAGCTGATCGCTATACTCACCTCATTAGCTGCGTGGAGGTGACCGGAGCGGCGGTGAGTAGCGCGATCAGCTGAGCTGTCACTGAGGTTACCCGCAGCCACCGCTACATCCACCGCTGCATCCAGGTAACCTCAGTGACAGCTCAGTTGATCGCTATACTCACCTCATTAGCTGCGTGGAGGTGACCGGAGCGGCGGTGTATTCTGCAGCTCCTGTCACCTGAATGTAGCAGAGCTGGACGCGACGCTGGAGGACCGTGGATTACGCCGGACAAGGAAGGTTTGTCGGGGTTAATAAATTGGTAATGAGGGACTTTGTTAGTGTTTTTTATTTCTAATAAAGGATTTTTCGGGTGTGTGTGTTTTTTAACTGTAATTTACAGATTAATCATGGAAGGAATCTCGGGGAGACGCCTGACATGATTAATCTAGGATTTAGTGGCAGCTATGGGCTGCCATTAACTCCTTATTACCCCGATTTGCCAACGCACTAGGGTAAATCGGGAAGAGCCGGGTACAGTCCCAGATCTGTCGCATATAATGTATGCGGCAATTCTGGGCGGCTGCTGACTGATATTGTTAGGCTGGGGGGCTCCCCATAACGTGGAGCTCCCCATCCTGAGAATACCAGCCTTCAGCCGTATGGCTTTATCTGGCTGGTATTAAAATTGGGGGGACCGCACGCCGTTTTTTTTAATTATTTAATTATTTATTTCACTGCACAGTATACACACACACACCGTCTGCTGTGTTTGAGTGCAGTGAGACACCTGTCACTCAGCGTGGGGGGCATGTCTCACTGCAACCAATCATAGGCGCCGAAAAGCAGGAAAACAGGGATTACGAGATTGTTTAATGAGCGGCCGGCTTTTTCTAAAGAGGAAAAGCCGCCGGAGTTTAGTGAACAGCCGTGCAGCGCCGCAGCAGTGATCGGGGAACGGTAAGTGTGAGAGAGGGGGGAGAATGACCGACAGACTGTGAGAGGGGGACAGACAAGACAGAGAGAGACAGACAGAGCGAGACCGACCGACGGGAGATAGAATGAAAAAAAAAAATGACCGACATCGCTAGTAAAAAGCACAAAACGTGCGTTTTGGACATCGGAGTGCCACACAATGTTTTACGTAAAATCTTTCATGTATTGATCTCAAAAAGTAACATACATTAGCTCTATCTCACTATTGGGTATGTGCCCTTAACATTTCCGCCATGAAAATTCATTTTGGTGTCATTTTGGAAGGTTTTCTGGTGAGTCCGTAAAAATGGCGTAAAACGCGGACAAAATTGTTCACAGCTGTGACTTTTGAGTGATAAATGCTTCAAGGGGTCTTCCCCATGCTGTTGCCATGTCATTTGAGCACTTTTCTGAGACTTTTGTGACATTTTTAGGGTTTCTCCATGCTGCCGGTGGTCATTTCACAAAATTACTCGGGTCTCCCATAGGATAACATTGGGCTCGGTGCTCGGGCCGAGTACACGAGTATCTTGGGATGCTCGGCCCGAGCCTCGAGCACCCGAGCTTTTTAGTACTCGCTCATCACTACTATTGACCCATCTTGTACATGGCAGAGTGTTACGAATTTGTAGCTAACCTTGGCACAACAACCTCTCTGAAAAGCATTGGCGAGTGTCCAGGGTTGTGGAGCAGCGCTGGATGTAAATGTGTCGCCAGGGACTAAGGGGATACCCAGAACCGGGCCAAGGGGTCGCTTCTGGAAAGGGGATCACGGTGTCGTGACCCGGTCTGTGCTCCTGGGTTCCACAATAAAAAGGGGGGTTATGTTCGTGACGCCACCCGTGGAATGTGATCAGAGATGACCACCGCTGCTGCAGAACCTCCGGGGGTGATGGAAGGCAGCTTGAGATGGGACGACTCCCCACGGGTAGAGCCTTTTCCCCGGGGCAGTGTGTTAGTCTATGGGGGAGTGCAGGACACGAGCACAATAAACAGGCAGACTCACGGTTTTGCAGTTTCTTTGTCTTTTACTGATGATGGTATTCAGCAGAGTACTGTCCACGGAGTCTGTGAGGGGTTCAGGGTTTCTCCCACCCAGCCGGGCTGTTTTGGCTTCCTTGCCTGCACTGTGTGTCTGTGGCCCTGCTGCTGTGTGAACTAAGCAGCCGGCTCTGCTCTGCTCCTAGGTACCGACCTGACAGGCAACTGAAGTCCTTCCTAGTATGTTCCTGAACTCTGCGTTTGTTGCTGTGTCTGTGGTACAGATAGAGAATGTGGAATCCTCACTTCTCTGGTGTTAACTGTACAGTATGTAACCTGCAGTCTCGGATCCAGCATCCGTTCTGTGTGCTCCACTGGGGTGAGCTCTGCAATGCTCTGCCTCCCAGGAATGTTCCTCTGTGTAATCTGTCTCCTTTCCTCAGACCCTCAGCTAGGCCTGGAATTGGTCAGTGGATCCTGAGGTGAGCTAAAGCCAGCTTCCAACCTGCAGAGATCCTTTCTCCTCAGTTCTCTGCACTGAACAGAGCTGCAGCTGCACTGAACTGCACTCTCTGCACAAACAAACTAAACTGAACTCTGACCATTTCCTCTCCCCACCAGAATATACAGAGAAGCAGCTTGGTCTCCCCCTTCTGGCCAGGATGTCTTGGTGTTGTGTGTGGGGAGTTAACCCTTTGTGTTGTTACTGTGGGAACCCTGGGGTGACACATTCCCCCTTAGTGAAAAACAGTACTCCGGGACTGTGAAAGAAACAAACAAGTTATCAACAATAAGTGTATATATAAATACAGAGTCTCAAAAGGAAAAAAATACAAAAACCTTAAAGTTCAAAAAGAGTCCAAAATGTTCAAAAAGCAGTCTCTCCAGGGCTTAGTCTATTGCCTCTGGGGAAAGGAAACTGTTGAAGAATATGTAAGTGTTCATACAGGATAGTCTCTGTAGGTACTGGGCTTATGGGTCTTAACGTTGCAATTATATAAACATTTAAACAACCAAACGCTTCTTACAGGTGTCTCTACTCTGGTCGTAAGTGCAGTAGACCTCACGGCCCTCGGGCCACCAACAATGTGATCAAGTTGTAACTCTCCGTGCTGCCACCTTACACCACTCTTCTCTCACCTTTTCTGTACACTAAACTGTTACGGTTTTTCATATGAACATTATAACATATGTACATTTTATATGCAATTTCACATTAGTTTTTATATCTTGCTGGTATCTGACCCTGAGTACTACGCTGTGACCTGCGTACTGCTGGTGTACTGGGTGTACTTAGCATAATGGTGTGGGTGGAAGTGTACCTGTTTGGTGTTTCTGGTAATTGTGAGGATGGGGAACTGACTGTAGGACTGGAAAGCTCACTGGGACCAGGAATCTGTTCTTCCTCTAGGCATTCAACTTTCAATTCCTCTTGTCTTGAGACTTCTTGTGGTACGAGTTCTGATGCTGGTTCCACCACTTGAGGGAAGGCGATCATTGGGACTACTACTGCTCCATAGTAATTTGGCCATGTTTTTGGGAAATCTCCTAAGACTGTATGGAACACGTCTTCTTCCTCCTTGACAGGTTGTACCTGTATGGGTAAGGTGACTTCTAGTGTTTTCAGGGTTTCAGGACACGGTTTGAGTTGATCTCTTGACACGACAGCTGATGTCCTTCCTTCATCCTTACTGATGAGACACACTTTGGGATTATCCATACTGGATGGTAAGACTGTATATGGGGTGGTTTCCCACTGATTATCCAATTTGTTTGTGCGTCGCTTCCTCTTGAGAACTTGGTCACCAGGTTGCAATGGGGTTGCTAGAGCATGCTGGTTGAAGTTTCTCTCTTGTCTTCCCCTAGCTTGTTGGAGACTTTTCTCTACGCACTCTTGTACCTGGCGATACTGTTGCCGACGTAGGGTATCCCAATTGGATTCTTGAATTTCTGCATCTGGCTTCAGAATTCCCATATCTAAATCAATTGGCAGTTTACCGGGCCTTGCACGCATGAGGTAAGCGGGGGTGCAGTTTGTAGAACTCACCGGGACATGATTGTACAAGTCCACCAAGTCTGGCAATTTCTGTGGCCATTGATTTCTTTCTGACTCTGGTAAGGTCTTCAACAGGTCAACCACAATATGGTTCATTTTCTCGCATAAGCCATTTGTTTGGGGATGGAATGCTGTTGTGCGGATCTTTTTACAGCCATATATGTTACAGAATTCTTGGAAGATCTGTGATTCAAAAGCTGGACCTTGATCTGCAAGGACTTGTTCTGGGTAACCATGGGGTCTGCAAAAGTACGTCTGGAATGCTTTAGCTGCTGTTTTAGCTGTAAGGTCTTTCACGGGTACCACCACTAAGAAGCGTGAGTAATGGTCTACGATGGTTAAGGCATAGACATAGCCGGACCGGCTTGGTGACAACTTGACGTGGTCTAATGCGACTAGCTCGAGTGGTTGCTTGGTTACTATGGAATGGAGCTCTCTGGTTCTGTTGATCCTTTCTTCTGAGGTTGCACGGGCCGCATTTTCTACACCAATCTTCAATTGATTTCCTCATGCCAACCCAGTAGAATCTTTCTCTTAAGAGCACTTCCAACTTTTTCTAACCAAAATGACCAGCACCGTCGTGGTAAGCTTCCAGAACCATCTTGACGTCTCTCTTGGGTACGATGATCTGCCAGACCAAATCATGTGTTTTTGGATTGGTCTGCCTTCTACAGAGCTTCCCTTGGTACAGGAACAATTTACCTCTCTCCTTCCAGAGATGTTGTGTCTCAGCTGGGGCATTCTGATTAGGGTACGCACCTTGTTGTGTAAGCAGTTCTTTCACTAGCTTCACAGCTGGATCACTGTCTTGTGTATCAGCCCATCCGTGGTGTGCTAATGGGTTGAGATTTGCCTGCTGTTGTTTTTGGTAGACACTCGGTTGATACTGTCCCATCTTAGGAAGGTGAAAGGCCGGCAGCTAAATTTCTTCCAGTCCCTCCGGTTCCTCTTCCACGTCCCCTGAGTGTGGCATCCGGGATAAGGCATCTGCATTCCCATTCTTGTGGCCTGCCCTGTACTTGATGACAAAGTTGTAGTTTGACAGTCGGGCTATCCATCGCTGTTCCAACGCACCTAATTTTGCCGAGTCCAGGTGGGTCAACGGATTGTTGTCAGTAAAGATGGTAAATTCTAGAGCTGCCAGGTAGTGTTTGAAACGCTCTGTTACAGCCCAAACTACTGCCAGTAGTTCTAACTTGAAGGAGCTGTAATTCTCTGGGTTTCTTTCTGTAGGCCAGAGCTTCCTGCTTGCAAAGGCAATAACTTTCTCCTTGCCTTCCTGCTTTTGAGACAATACTGCTCCCAGTCCTACGTTGCTGGCATCCGTGTACAAAATGAAGGGTTGATGGTAATCTGGATATGCCAGGATCTCTTCTCCTGTCAGTGCCCACTTCAACTTCTTAAAGGACTCTTCTCTCTCATCACTCCACTGGAAAGGAGGATTTCGGGCTGCAGACTTCTTTGACTGTCCTACCAGGATGTCTTGTAGGGGTGCTGCTAGCTTCGTGAACCCTTTTATAAATCTTCTATAGTAGCCCACCAGTCCCAGGAATTGCCTCACCTCTTTCACGCTGGTGGGTCTTGGCCAATCTCTTATCACAGTAACTTTTTCAGGATCTGGTGCTACCCCTTCTGAGCTCACGACATGTCCCAGGTACTGTACCCTTGGCTTTTGAAGGTGACACTTGGATGGCTTGATTTTCATGCCGTATCCAGATAAGGCTTCAAACACTTCTGCCAGGTCTTGTAGATGCTGTTCATAGGTCTTGGAGTAGACTATGATGTCATCCAGGTACAGGAGGACAGTTTCGAAGTTTTTATGTCCTAGGCAACACTCCATTAGTCGTTGGAAGGTACCAGGCGCGTTGCAGAGTCCAAACGGCATACAATTGAACTTACAGAGGCCCATCGGCGTGGTGAACGCTGTCTTCTCCTTGTCAGCCTCTGCCACAGGAACTTGCCAATACCCACTAGTCAGATCTAGGGTGGAAAAGTAAGTAGCAGATTTTAATGCAGCCAATGACTCTTCTATCCTAGGTAATGGGTATGCATCCTTGTGTGTAATGCGGTTGATCTGTCGGTAGTCTACACACATCCTCATGGTCCCATCTTTTTTCTTAACTAGCACTAGTGGGGCTGCCCAGGGGCTACAACTGTCTCTTATTACCCCTGCTTCTTTCATTTCTTTGAGCATGTCTTTGGCGCATTGGTAGTGAGCCGGTGGTACTGGTCTATACCTCTCCTTTATGGGTGGATGGTTACCTGTGGGTATAGTGTGCTCTACCCCTTTGATCTGCCCAAAGTCTAATGGGTGTTTGCTGAATATTTGTTCATATTCTTTCACTACCCTGTATACTCCATGCTTTTGATGGGAGGGTGTAGAATCGGTACCTACATGTAGCTTTTGGCACCAATCCTCCAGCTTTCCCTCTGAGCCATTGTCTTCCGCCTGACTTGACAGCTTCAAGAGCTCAACGGTGGTGATGGCGTTGTTATCAACCGTATATAGCTTAGCCATGGTAGCATACTTTGGTAGGGTGACCTCATCTTCCCCACAATTTAGAAGGCGTATTGGCACTCTTCCCCTGTGTACCTCAACTATTCCTCTGGCCGTCAGTACAGTGGGCCTACTGTCTGAGTACACAGGTTCTACCTGGGCCTGATAGTCTCGCCCTCTGATGCCTATTGCGGCTCTACACCAGACCAGCATTTCTGTTTTGGGAGGAATTACAATAGGTATTGGGTCACTTACCCTTGCACTGCCAATTTCACCTCCTGACATTTCTACCTGCTGCTTCAGCATCAAGGCTTTAATTTCCTTCTGCAGGAGTCTCTGTTGCCCGGGTTTGGCAGTCTCGGCGATCTGCTGCAAGACAGTAATTACCTCTGCAAAACAATTCAATTACATTCATTCCTAGTAGCATAGTTGGTTCACGTTCTCGCCGGTCAACATCAACAATGACAATACCTTGGTTCTGCAATTCTACTCTCCCAATCTTAATGGTCATTTCTCTGAAACCAACCTGTGGTACTAATTCACCATTGCTAGCCCATATATTCAATGCAACATTAGATGGACCACTGCTAACATCTGAATCAGCCCAGTACCTCTTATAAAGGACATGCGGAATTGATGTTATTTGGGAACCAGTGTCCAGCAAGGCGTTGAGCGGAATGCCATCCAGCACGATGGGGATGACTGGACGTCCCCCCCACATACTTGTCGTGCCAGGGTGAAGGACCTTGAGAGTTCATTCCTGAGGAGCGGCCCGCCTCCCCAGGGGATCCCCATTTAAAGCACATTCACGGGCAAAGTGACCTGGCTCCTTGCAACGGCGGCAAATGGACTGGCCATCCGGCTGGTAGCGGTCGCTGGGTCGTCCTCTCATCGCTTGGTATCTCCTAGGCCTCATCCACAGGACATCCTCCTTGCTGGTCGCCAGCTCAATCTTGGGTGCAGACTTGGATCCACGCAGCTCCTGGACAATTCTAGCCATGGAAACAACAGTGCCTGTCAGGGCATCAAGCCTTTGATGGAGAGCCTCATTAGTGATCGGCTCCAGGTGGCTAGCAGCAGCCGCTGACATGACCGATGTCACCGGCACTACTGGCTGCTGGGGTGCCACTGTAAGGTGTTGAACAGAGTCTATATCCTGCGGCTCCTCCACCTGCTGGAGGCGGATGGCTCTATCCTTTAGCTGGGCAAATGTTAGTCCTGGATCCTGGATCACCATCATGCTCAGTTGTCCCCGGTGGGAAGGGGATGAGAGTCCATCCAGGAATTGGCCTATCAGCAGCTTATCTGCTCCAGGGGCTAAAGGTCCAGTCACACTAAGCAACTTACCAGTGATCCCAACAACGATAGGGATCGCTGGTAAGTTGATAGGAGGTTGCTGGTGAGATGTCACACTGCGACGCTCCAGCGATCCCACCAGCAACCTGACCTGGCAGGGATCGCTGTAGCGTCGCTACACGAGTTGCTGGTGAGCTCACCAGCAACCAGTGACCAGACCTCAGCGCCGCGTGGAAAATGCTACGCTTGGTAACTAAGGTAAATATCGGGTAACCAACCCGATATTTACCTTGGTTACCAGCGCACGGAGCTACACGTGCAGAGAGCAGGGAGCAGCGCACACTGAGCGCTGGCTCCCTGCTCTCCTAGTTACAGCACACATCGGGTTAATTACCCGATATGTACTGCAGCTAAATGTGCACAGAGCAGGGAGCAGCGCACAATGCTTAGCGCTGGCTCCCTGCTCTCCTAGCTACAGCACACATCGGGTTAATTAACCCGATGTGTCCTGCAGCTACATGTGCACAGAGCAGGAGCCGGCACTGACAGTGAGAGCGGCGGAGGCTGGTAACAAAGGTAAATATCGGGTAACCAAGGACAGGGCTTCTTGGTTACCCGATGTTTACTGTGGTTACCAGCCTCCGCAGAAGCCGGCTCCTGCTGCCTGCACATTTAGTTGTTGCTGTCTCGCTGTCACACACAGCGATCTGTGCTTCACAGCGGGACAGCAACAACTAAAAAATGGTCCAGGACATTCAGCAACAACCAACGACCTCACAGCAGGGGCCAGGTTGTTGCTGGATGTCACACACAGCAACATCGCTAGCAATGTCACAAAAGTTGTTCGTTAACAGCGATGTTGCTAGCGATGTTGCTTAGTGTGACGGGGCCTTAAGGCAGGTTCTGCTAATTTAAGTGCTCTGAGCGCCTCCTGCAAGTTTAAGGCAAAGTCTCTTGCGCTCTCTCTTGGTTTTTGCTTGCATCCAAAGAACCTCATTTTAGCCCAGCTGCCGGCAGTGGATTCATAAGCTGCTTTTAGTCCAGCTATTATATGCTCTACAGTGTCCTTTGCATCGTCCGGCCAGGATGTAGCCTCCCGCTGGGCATTGCCAGTTAACTGTCCCATAAGCATACCAACACGCTGGGCTTCTGTCAGGGGGTACGTGCTGTAGTAGATTTTTAGCTTTCCGATAAAGTCATTAAGTGTGTTAGGCTCACCTGAGTACTGCGGCAGCCACACTGCACCCGGGGTGTACGGCACCAGGAACGGCATGATAGGTGCCGCTGCACCACCGGGTACAACAGCGTCTCCCTGCTGCGACATCTTTGCGCCCCCTTAGTTAATTTCACCAGTCTTCTTGACAGCAAGCCTGGGACACTTTTCTGCGTTTTCGTTCGGGTCGCAGCACCGAGCGCACCTCCTCTGCAAGCGGTGGGTGGAGTCTTAGTTTAGGTGCGATGTTTTCCCGCGCGTAGCAGCTCATGGCGTGATTAAAGATGGCGCCTGGAAAATTTTACCAATGATGTTTTTGGATTTTTCCAGGTATCTTTGCAAAGTTTAAAGTCCGTTCTTTGTTGCAACAATTCACAGTGCAAGTCTTTTATGCGATGCAATAATCTTTACAGGCACACGTCACCCGGGTTGCAGCCGGGTCCAGTCCACATCCTGTTCGTGACGCCAAAGTTGTGTCGCCGGGGACTAAGGGGATACCCAGAAGCGGGCCAAGGGGTCACTTCTGGAAAGGGGATCACGGTGTCGTGACCCGGTCTGTGCTCCATGGTTACACAATAAAAAGGGGGGTTATGTTCGTGATGCCACCCGTGGAATGTGATCAGAGATGACCACCGCTGCTGCAGAACCTCCGGGGGTGATGGAAGGCAGCTTGAGATGGGACGACTTCCCACGGGTAGAGCCTTTTCCCCGGGGCAGTGTGTTAGGCTATGGGGGGAGTGCAGGACACGAGCACAATAAACAGGCAGACTCACGGTTTTGCAGTTTCTTTGTCTTTTACTGATGATGGTATTCAGCAGAGTACTGTCCACGGAGTCTGTGAGGGGTTCAGGGTTTCTCCCACCCAGCCGGGCCGTTTTGGCTTCCCTGCCTGCACTGTGTGTCTGTGGCCCTGATGCTGTGTGAACTAGGCAGCCGACTCTGCTCTGCTCCTAGGTATCGACCTGACAGGCAACTCGAGTCCTTCCTTGTATGTTCCTGAACTCTCCTTTGTTACTTGTGTCTGTGGTACAGATAGAGAATGTGGAATATTCACTTCTCTGGTGTTAACTGTACAGTATGTAACCTGCAGTCTCGGATCCAGCATCCGTTCTGTGTGCTCCACTGGGGTGAGCTCTGCAATGCTCTGCCTCCCAGGAATGTTCCTCTGTGTACTCTGTCTCCTTCCCTCAGACCCTCAGCTAGGCCTGGAATTGGTCAGTGGATCCTGAGGTGAGCTAAAGCCAGCTTCCAACCTGCAGATCCTTTCTCCTCAGTGCTCTGCAATGAACTGACACTCTCTGCACAAACAAACTAAACTGAACTCTGACCATTTTCTCTCCCCACCAGAATATACAGGGAAGCAGCTTGGTCTCCCCCTTCTGGCCAGGAGGTCTTGGTGTTGTGTGTGGGGAGTTAACCCTTTGTGTTGTTACTGTGGAAACCCTGGGGTGCCACATAAATATATTCAGAAGAAGACTTCACCACATTCAAACAAGCAACTTTTAGTTTTAAGTTGGTCCTCAACTCAGATAAACAGAGTAACTTCACAACCCTTGTATCTTCTCTATCCCATAAACACCACTGCACCCGCCGTCTGACCTCATTCATATCTGCTGAAGACTTTGCCACATATTTAAAAAATAAGACTTACCAAATTTGTTAAATCTTCACTGCTCAACCACAACTCCTATATATACCAGACAACTATCCTTCCTCCCTTCCTCCATAACCTTCCTCCCCACCAACAATGAAAGAGAGTTTACTCATCTCTTCTCCAAATAGTGCTTCATCTCTTGTGTACTTGACTCAATCCCATCCCACCTCCTCCCCACCTCCCACCACTCTTATCTAAGAAATCTCTTCAATCTATTATTAACTTCTGATACCGTCTTCTCAGTTTTCAAACATACCACAACCTCAGCTATCCTAAAGAAACCATCCCTCGAACTGACCTCTTCATCCAGCTATCACCCCATATCGCTGCTCCCATTCACGTCCAAACTCCTCGAATATGTCCATGATGTTCCCACGGGGATCTGGGGGATTACTCGACATTGGGCCGGTGTAGGGGTTGGGATGTCACAGCAGCTAGGCCCAGTTCCGTGACCCCAGAGGTGTCAAGAAATGGGGGATGATGATGGGGATAGTAGTTATATGTGACACCACCTGTGATGTGCAGCTAAAATAGGAGCCGCTGCTGCAAGAGGGAACCTCTGGGGGCAGATGTAGTGCAGCTAGATTGGTAGAGCTCTTCACAGGCAGAGCTCAGGCCCACAGGGAGGTTAGGAGTACTAGTAATCTTTCAGCGGAGCGCAGGTTCAGAGGCAGTGAAGAAAGAGAGCGACACAAGGGTTGCAATCAAAGTTCTTTACTGACTGAGATGTCACCGCCTTTGGACTGCCAGACTCCGCTCTCATGGGCTCCAGCCGATCCCGGATAGATCGGAGGCGAGAGCCGGTGTTTCTCTCTGTGAATCCTTCCTACTTGCGCTGTATTGTGTGAGTCCCTGCGGCTTGAAGCTATGCTGGGACTCGAGTCCTTGGATTGGCTCCGTTCCTGTCCTATATGGCAGGCAGCGCTAGTCCGTTACTGGTGACGCTCTTTTGTCACGACTCCTGGCTCTAGTATGCTGCTTTGCCCCGGGCACTTTGTGTGGGCCAGAGGACTTGAAATCCTCTGCCCGGCAGATTCTGCTGGGGGGACGTTGAGTGCCCCCCAGCCTAGGGCTCCGCACCCTGTCCTGTGCACTCGGTCCTGAGGTAGATATTGCGCAGCTCTTTCCCCAACAACCGTGTTCTCTCCTCACTTGTTCTCCGTCACTGTCTAACTGTTTCTGTGTGTGTGTGTCGCCTTTCTTCCTATTGTCTAGCTCCACCGCCCGGGTTGCTGAACTAGTGGGTGGGAGGTCCCACTACTTGTGGTGACCATTCAAATGACCCTACCCTAACCCAGTCCCGGTGGGAGGGGAATTAACTGTGTGTTTTGGTGGATTGTGGTCGTTTACCGGTAATGACCTCCTCCGTACCCGGGATGAATACTGCACCTCTGGTGAGGTGCAGTACCCTGTGGCGACTGAAGCCTCAGGGACGCCACATCCACCTCTCAGCTAACTCACTCTTTGTCAACTTACAATATGACTTCTGTCCCCACCACTCCACCAAACTGCTCTGGCCAAAATTACTACTGACTTAATGCCAAAGCTAACAGACAATTCTCTATACTCCTCCTGCTAGACCTGTCCACTGCCTTCAACACAGTAGACCACTCTCTTCTATTACAGATCCTTTCTTCCTTCAGTGTCAGATATCTTGCTCTCTCCTGGATTTCCTCATACCTCATTAACCGCACATTTAGTGTCTCCTACTCACATACTACTTTCTCATCCCACCCTCTCTCTGTCAGAGTCCCTCAAGACTCTTTTCCAACTATATCTTTGGCATGGGACAAGTCATTTAGTTCCATGGCTTCCAGTACCATCTATACACTGATGACACTCCGATCTACCTCTCTAGCTCAGACATCACCTCTCTGCTGTCCAGAATCCCAGAGTGTTTATTAGCCATATCCTCCTTCTTCTCATCGTGTTTTTTAAATCTGAAACCGAACTCATCATCTTTCCTCCATGTCACCTAACTCCCCTACCTGATCTACCATATTTAACAAAATAAATTACATCAAACTATCCTCTGTACCGGAAGACCACTACCTTGGAGTAAACTTTGACTTTGCCTAGTCCATCAAACCACAAATCCAAGCTCTTGCCACCTCCTGCTGCCTCCAACTCAAAAATGTTTCCAGAATGTTTCTTTTCCTCAACCCTCAATCTACTAAAATACTAGTGCATGTGTGCCTCCCCCGTGCCAGCAGCCAGTGCTGCTCGAATCCGGATCTACAGTACGGCTCGAGGGGTTCTCCGGACCCGGGGGGTCGTGTGGACACTCCAAATAAAGGGGATGTTTTTATACGGGGTTGTTTGCAAAATGTTTGTGACGCTACCCACGGTGTATGGTGATATGTAGCACCACCGCTGCAGTTGTGGAACTCCCGGGGTGATGGTCTGGCAGCTGGATGTTAACCCCTCCGTGGGTAGGAATGGATGTCCCGGGGCCCAGTGTCTCTATGCTGAGGAGGGTGATTGTAGGGGCCGGCGCACCCGGCCAGGCCGGGGATGTTAGTCACGGTCAAATAAAGCACACAAGTCTTGTGGTAAACCAAGGTGATGGTGGCCAGCTGCCGCAGACGGGTGTATCTGATCCCACACCCGGGCTGGCAGTCAAAGTCTCTCTCCTCTGCACTCAGTGTTTTGTAGGTAGGACTTCCCGGTTTGAAACACGGGAGTCCGCCCGGTCCTTTGGCTGGGAGTCGTGCCCATCTGACGCTGACCCTTGGTATATACGGGCCCTGGCGGTAGCCCTATCCCTCTCGGTGGGTGGTTGTCTACTTTTCGGGACTTAGGTTGGGACAGGACCTAAAATCCTGCCCTCAATTGCTTAATTAGCTAGGCAGTCGGTGCCGGTCCTGGCTTCAGGGTCCAAGTACCCCCTCTGTGCAAATGGTTTCCGGGTCGGTTCTCCGGTGTCGGTACCGGTGGGCTCCAACCCTGTCCCGGTCCACCTCGGATCCACCTAGCCGTCTTCCTGTCTCCTGCAGACTCTGGCTACCATCTGCCACCTAGCCAAGGTGTCAGGGCTCCAACCCTGGCACCTGTCAGCTTGGGACCTCCACTCCCAACTTCAACTTGAACTAATCTCTACCTGACTGATTTTTCCCGCCCCGGGTTCTCCAGACCCTTAGGTGGGCATTCCCAACCGCCTGGTCCCGCCCGCTGGTGTGTCTGTCCTTCCCTGGGGGGGTGACTAGGGTTTCAGGTCGACTGTTTTACAGACCGTCAACGGGCTTTCCGACCACCACCATTTATTATAACCGGAACTGGAAAAAGATAAAAAGGCATAAATACAAGCATAATAACAGTAAACAATTTCTTCCCTTACAGGAGGCACATTTCTTAAACGTTGCATATTTAAACGGAACGGGACAGACCGGGCCACCATCTTGTTGCTCCCACCCAAACAAACCTGACCCTGGTGCCACCCCTAAAAACTGGGTGACACCCCTTTTTCCCTAGTCCAGGAACGGGACCGGGTGGCGCCCACACGGGATGGGTAAAAATTTCCTTACCTGGCAGTCATGGGTTCCCAAGTCCGGGGACCCCTGACCTTGAGGTTTGTCACCGGTTTTGGTAGTAACTGGGCCTCGGCCGACTCTACCGCAGGCCCGTCCTCCAATCAGCCTCTCTAGTGGCTGCCGCGGGACAAGATGGTAGCCAGTCAATTCTTTAAAACCTTCAAACACCGCTGCCGGAACTGCCTCCTTCTGCAGCTTTCCCTCGGACCACCACCGGACAGCACGAGTCCCCAATGCCACCTTCACTCATGGGCGACACTGTCCAAAAGACTCCTTCTTCAGCTTCCGACGGTGCGGGTACGACTGCTCCTCCGGTCATGGCTCCATCCTTCACCAGGGGCTCCGACCCCTGATGGCCTCTTCACGTTTAACATGCAGGGGTGAAGACGTTCAACAAGAACGGAGCTCTGTATCACTTAACTTTTTCAACTGCCCTGCCACCCCCCACCTGCTGTGCAGATGGCCTCCTCCGGGAACATGAGGACGATCAACAGGGGTGACAGTCCATGAACGTAAAACTTGCAACTTCAAACTTTTTGTGGGTAGACCTACGGGTTCCGCTACCACTGCTGCATAGGGCCGTGCGGCTCCCTCAGCTGCCTCGAAACAGGATTTCCGAACCAAGTGCAGTACACCCCGGGACTCTGGACTTCCAGCAGGAATGGAGGTGGTACTGCAGGCGATACTGTTTCTTCTAGGAGCTGTGCTGAACGGGGCTCGCCGGTCGTATCAGGAACGAGCTCCGGCTCCGGGCATATCAGCAAGGACGGGAGAGTCTGCGTGGCTTTCTCCTGACGTGGCACTGTCGGGGCGGCTCGTCTTTCGCGGGCTCACACCACGACGACCATTCTCCGGACCTCCGCTTTTCAATCCAGCACCTGTTTCAGCGACTGGGCTAAGTCTTGTGGTAAACCAAGGTGATGGTGGCCAGCTGCTGCAGACGGGTGTATCTGACCTCACACCCGGGCTGGTAGTCGAAGTCTCTCTCCTCTGCACTCAGTGTTTTGTAGGTAGGACTTCCCGGTTTGAAACACGGGAGTCCGCTCCCGGTCTTTTGGTTGGGAGCCGTGCCCGTCTGACGCTGACCCTTGGAATCTTCGGACCCTGGCGGTAGCCCTAGCCCTCTCGGTGGGTGGTTGTCTACTTTTCGGGACTTAGGTTGGGACAGGACCTAAAATCCTGCGATCAATTGCTTAATTAGCTAGGCAGTCGGTGCCGGTCCTGGCTTCACGGTCCAAGTACCCCTTCTGTGCACACGGTTTCCGGGTCAGTTCTCTCGTGTCCGTACCGGTGGGCTCCAACCCTGTCCCGGTCCACCTCGGATCTACATAGCCATCTTCCCATCTCCTGCAGACTCTGGCTACCGTCTGCCACCTAGCCAAGGTGTAAGGGCTACGACCCCGGCACCTGTCAGCTTGGGACCTCCACTCCCAACTTCAACTTAAACTAATCTCTTAGATACATGAGGTCCAACAATGCACTGGAGACACACAGCAGCCGCCCCTTAATTGGGACGCTGCATTGTGTGTCAGAGCTACTCACAGATAGAATTGAAAACAGGAGAAAAACGAGTAGAACTGCTTCACAATATATGTATTTTATTTTTGTTAGTATCTTACTTTATAAAAATTGATGAGAAAAAATACACATATATATTGTAATAAAGAGAAAGAGGCCAAGAGGAGGGATGTTAAAAAAGGCACAGACAAAAACCTTCAAGGATACTTGTAAAAGGTACTATCAAAAGACCACAAAAAATGTCATGGAGATTATATCAGACAAGGTGAGCAATACTACTGACTAACCCCTTCCTGTGTGCTGTCATGTACAAATATCACGCTTGTATATACTTAGAACAGTACAGCAAACTCACATAAAGAAAAGATCGAACAGGAAGGCCTAAAGCACCTATTTAAGCCAGTTATATGTCAAACATAACCTTTTAATGCCCAGAGCGGAAAGCCGCACATGTGTACATTTATTTCATCAAGCCTGCAACCGCAGCATCAGCAGACACCATTGATGAATAACCCTTTACATGTGTATAAGACAGGGGGTGTCAAAGGAGTCTGCCGGGCCGGCTACATATCAAATACGGCATTTATCACCTGAAGTGAGAATCACATGTGCGTGCACTCAGCTCAATAGGCATATGACAACTATATATACAGTGGTTGTAAATGGAGTCCTGCCAATTCCAGTGTCCCTCACTGCTAGTCGTGTATCAATACACTGGATCGGCATTGGTCAAAATTTACCTCATACTGCTGCAGCAGAGGGAACACAACATTGGCAAGAACCCCATACATACCAAAATATGTAGTCAAGAGGTATAAATCCAACCAAGGAGATTTGTCAGGTGTGGAAGGGTTAAGTCCCCCAAGAAACTCCGACGTACGTTTCACAGATAACCTAGCTTGTGCGCGGTTGCTTCATCAGGGAGTGACTGATCACAATGAATCGGCTAGTTTAAGTAGCCGCTCATTCCCTCAAAACAGCTGCATCCTGTCAACAGATATTGCCGGCGCATGCGCGTATGGCACCCCCGGGATCCGGAAACCTCCACACGCCGTCATAACCACAGCGCACGCGCGGGAGCAGGGACGCGTCTGCATAGCGCCCGCGCGTGCGCAGCAAGTCACCCGGAGACGGCCTGGAGGAAGGCGGACCCGCGGTGCAACACTCGCACGCGCACATCCATGACAGGTACAAGACAAGTGTGCACAGACACGGGTATATATAATTATGCGGTCGCATAATAGCAAGCTACAAAATAGAGCCACATAACAACTTATAACATAAATGCAAATGAATATACAGTAGATACGCCGCATATAACATCCAATGTCTGTGTCCACTAAGGTAGAAAGATTCCTCGATGTCAAAATCTAGCTTGATAGTTCAAGTTCATGCAGGATCAGAGCTGTTATTTCAAAGGGACATATAGAAGGAAAAAGGAAACATGATAAGTAATTAGGAAAGGAATAAAACACATGCTTAAAAACACAAACCCAATTCCCACAGTCGAACAGGGGGAAGGGAAACCCATACAGCGGGGCAATGTCAAAGAAAAGGGGCAAAACTTAATGCCTCGTTAAGACCCGACGGAGTAGTTGTGCCCAATAGCACCATCCATCGCGTCTCACGTTGGGCTAGCCTTTTCTTGATATTGCCACCCCTAATGCCACCATGGACTACCTCAATCCCACGTATTCGTAGAGATCTCGGATCACATCCATGGTAGGCCTTGAAGTGGCGTGGGATAGTTTTGAGGGAGGCAAGGTCAGTCACAGCCCCTGCCGCAGCAATGTCCCTCACATGCTCGCGGACGCGAACGCGCAACTCGCGCGATGTTAGCCCTATGTAAATCAATGGGCACCCACAAACGGCATAATATATGACGTTTGAGGTGCCACATGAAATGTAGTCCCTAATATGGAACTCACGCGTCCCGTCTGATGACGAAAACACCGAGCTGCGAGTGACATTGCTGCATGCAAGGCAATGACCACATGGGAAGCACCCAACCCGAGGGCTGGTAAGACCTAAAAAACCAGAAACCGGTGGAACATAATGACTCCTGACCAGCACGTCACGGAGATTAGCCGATCTCCTAGCCGTCATTAAGGGATGGTCGGACAGAGAGTCCTTCAAGGCGGGATCAGATGTTAAAATAGACCAGTGGCGATTCAGAATGGAACGAATGTTGTGCCATTCATGATTGAAGGTGGTAATAAATCTCACCGCCTGATGTTCTGATCTATCCTTGTTTCTTGTCAGTAGGAGTTGGGACCTTGGAGTGTTTTTCGCCCTAAGGTAGCCCTTCTTAATACTGCGGTTGCTATATCCCCTTTCTTGGAACCGAGACTTGAGGTCAGCAGCTTGCTCCTCAAATTTTTGGTCCGATGAGCAAATTCTCTTAATCCTCAGGAACTGTCCGGTGGGGACAGCGCGAATAGTGGATGAGTTATGGGCAGACGAGGCATGAAGTAACGCATTCACCGATGTGCTTTTCCGAAACACATCCGTTTGGATCAAATTATCATCATCAACTGTAATTAGAACGTCCAAAAAATCAATACGTTTATTGTGATGTTTATATGTCAGCTTGATGTTGAATGGATTCATGCCAAGTCTACCCACAAATGTCTCAAGCTGCTCCGCCGTACCCTGCCACAAAATCAACAGATCGTCTATGTATCTGAGCCAGCACTGCACATGGGATACGGCCTGGTCGCCCTCGTCGCCAAAAATAGATCTCTCCCAGTACCCTAGGAAGAGATTGGCGTACGAGGGCGCACAGGCCGCACCCATCGCAGTGCCGCATTGTTGTAAATAGAACGAATCTTTAAATGTGAAGAAGTTGTGGGTAAGGATGAAGCGGAGCAGCTGGAGAATCAAATCGCACATCGCGCTGTCCCGACCGGAGGCCCCAAGGAAGAATTGAGTGGCTGCCAGTCCATCGTCATGGCGGATGCAGGTATACAAAGATTCTACATCCGCCGTGACCAAAAGCATGTCTGGTTCCATGTAGATGCCATTGACCCTATTGAGCACGTCCGTCGTGTCTTTTAGATAGGAGGGAAGTGTTTCCACCAGAGGTTTTAAGTAAAAGTCAATGAACTTACATACTGGGTCACACATTCCCTCCAATCCAGACACGATCGGACGGCCCGGCGGGTCAAGGGCATCCTTATGAATTTTGGGGAGCAAGTATAAGGTGGGCACCTTGGGATATTTAACCAACAAGCCATCCACAACCTTCCTCGTGACAAGACCCAAATCCAGCGCTCGCTCAAGAATCATTGAGAGCTCTCTGGAGAAGGAGTTCACAGGGTTAAAGTCTAGCTTTTTATACGTCTCTCTATCTCTCAATTGACGAAAAGTCTCCCTTTCATATTTGATAATAGGCCAAATTACTATATTTCCCCCCTTGTTAGCGGGTTTTATTACTACGTCCTTCCAGCTCTCAAGTTGTTTTAATGCTGTTCTCTGTCGAGATGTAAGGTTATCACTATGATGCCTAGATGGCAACTGAGCGAAGTCATTGAGTACCAACCTTGTAAATACCTCGACAGAGGGACAAAGTGACAAGGGGGGAAACTTCGTAGATTTGGGTAAAATTGATGATGGGAACACACCTGTGCCGTCAGGGGATTGTTGCTCCGATTGAAGTTCCTCCAAAATTGCCAAGGCCTCTCTCTCTTCTCGACTGTCCAAGCCAAATGTTGGCATATTGCGGTTATGTAATTTTTTCAATACCAGCTTTCTAGAGAAAAGATGGAGATCTTTCATAGCTGTGAAAAAATTGAAAGCATTAGTCGGAGAGAAAGAGAGCCCCCTGGACAGAACCTCAATTTGTACCCCTGACAACACATGGGTGGATAGGTTGATTACCTGGAGAGTACGATTATCTTTTTTAGATGTTTTAGGTGGGACTTGTTTGGTAGCTTTAAGTCGTGTTATTACCCCTGAAAATGCAGGGTTCAATCCCGAATTTGTCCCATCCGTACTACCAGGGGCCGGAGTTTCTTGGGGGACTTAACCCTTCCACACCTGACAAATCTCCTTGGTTGGATTTATACCTCTTGACTACATATTTTGGTATGTATGGGGTTCTTGCCAATGTTGTGTTCCCTCTGCTGCAGCAGTATGAGGTAAATTTTGACCAATGCCGATCCAGTGTATTGATACACGACTAGCAGTGAGGGACACTGGAATTGGCAGGACTCCATTTACAACCACTGTATATATAGTTGTCATATGCCTATTGAGCTGAGTGCACGCACATGTGATTCTCACTTCAGGTGATAAATGCCGTATTTGATATGTAGCCGGCCCGGCAGACTCCTTTGACACCCCCTGTCTTATACACATGTAAAGGGTTATTCATCAATGGTGTCTGCTGATGGTGCGGTTGCAGGCCTGATGAAATAAATGTACACATGTGCGGCTTTCCGCTCTGGGCATTAAAAGGTTATGTTTGACATATAACTGGCTTAAATAGGTGCTTTAGGCCTTCCTGTTCGATCTTTTCTTTATGTGAGTTTGCTGTTCTGTTCTAAGTATATACAAGCGTGATATTTGTACATGACAGTGTGACGCCCTGGGCAAGCCAGGGGTCACAGGTCACAACACCACCACACCCCACACTCCAGGTAGGCACATCACAGCTAAACTACAAATCCTTGTTGCCTTCCTCCAGAGGCTGATGATTCACACCAGGGGGTGGGCCAGGTGGTTGGCTCCGCCCACCGAGGAGGTCACAGCTCTGGAGGCGGGAGAAACCAGGCAGTCAGCTCAGGGAGGAGTAGGAGTGAGGAGCTAAGTGAGAGAGTAAACGAGTAGTGAAAGTAAAAAAGTGGAAAAGGAGAAAAGCAAGTGAGGTGACAAGAAGGAAGGAAAGCCTGAAGGGTCCAGCTTTGTGTAGGGCCAGATCAGCAAGGTCAGCGACGGCGGTGACTGTCTGGAGGGGGACCGTTTGGAAGTTCCTGGAAGGACCCCGTTGGCTGTGTGCCCGGTGGTCTGGAGCAGTGTTCCGAAGGACAGTCAGCACCAGGGCAGGGGCCTCTCGGACCCCGGCAAGGCTAGGAGTCGCCAAATTTGCCGAATCCATCAGTGAAGGGGACGTAGATCCCCCAACAACCAAGTCCCGATTGAAGGCAACAGCCCAACCCGAATCAGAGAGACACCGCCACCGCCACGGCACCAGTTTCTCAGGGCCAGCGCCTGCGGGCAGAGAGTAGAGCTCCTCCGGCCCAGATTGTAGTCGGGGAGCGGGTAACCGGAGGGAATCCACCGCTACCACAAGTCAACCATAGGTGCAAGGAAGAGGGACATCACCGTCACCTACCGGGAGTGCAGGTGCAGCCGTCTGTGGGACCGTCCTACCAGCCGTTTGGTTTACCGTAAAACTGTGTCCACGTCTCAGGCTGAGTGAGTACCACAGTGCCGCAAGGCACAGCGCTACCCCCGCGTCCCTGCGCCCACCAGGCCCCGCACCTCCCAAACCTTCACCGGGCCCCGGGATCACCAACCCCTGCCCACGGAGGGGCAACACAACACCTGGCTGCTCCGCATCACCATCCCCGGGATCCCCGTATTGAGCAGCGGTGGTGAAATCACCACAACCGTGGGTGGCGTCACGGACAATAATCATCCCCACACTCAACAAAGCCCTTTCACTCACGGGCAAGGAGTGCCGCTCGAGAAACCCCCGGGATCCGGCCTACGGCTCGAGCCACCACTGAGCAGCGGCCGCCGGACCCGAGCAGAAGGGGGCGAGCGTAGTGTGCTGACACCCTCCTCCCCGCCCGCGACAACTTGGCGTCACGAACAGGATCTTACCGCTCTGCCGTCTGGTAGAGGTGCGCCTTGTTACCGCCGGAGGTATCCGGCAGAAAAATTTCAGAAGCCGCCATCTTTGGCGCGAAAAGTTCCCGCTCGAGCGTCTTCTCGAGTAGCAGAGGCGCGAAGGCCAAGACCCCGCCCCGAGAGAGGAGGGGCCGGAAAGAGCTAAGGAGGACGCAGATGGAGCGATGGCGGCGTCCTCGAATTGGAGGGCAGGAATGCCCGCCACAGGAGTACCCAAGCTCTGGGGGAAACGAGGCGGAGTAGCTTTTGAGGACTGCGGCCCGGGTGAGCTCCCCGCCGGGACCGCTGCATGGCTGGAGCGGGAGTTGGGCCGATTCTGCGTGAAGGTGAGGGCGCAGAGCCTGCAGCAGTTGATGGATTGGAAGGCAGAGATGCGAAGGATGGTTGCCGTAGTGGGGGCCCGTGAGTAAGGGGCCGCTGCAGCCGTGCCGCATCGCGATCAGTCCACCCAAACCCCAGAACCGGCCCTGATCGAGTGGGAGACGGACATCAGCACCGCGGCTGGGTGTCCGGAGAGAATGTCGTTGATGGAGGAAGAGGTCCCAAGCATGCCGCCTCCGCCGCCATTCCTAACGGCTGTTAGCGGTTCGGGGTTGAACTGCCAGTGGGAAGAAAACCCCATGTACCGCTCGGTCCCGGAGTGGGCCGACCCCCTGCGGTGGTAGCCGCCTCAAGGGCAGCGGATGCCCGTTACACCGTCCCCGTTGGGACCATCACTGAGTTTGGAGTTTGTTGTTTAAAAGTTGAAAATGAAAAATGATTGATCCAAGAAGAAGTTACCTGATTGTCTGAAGTGATTGAACCGGCCGGAGCCGGCACCGTTGTCCCTGTGGGGACCGTTTAAAGTTTTGCATGGGAACTATCCATGGACAAGCCCGTGAACTTGCAGGGCACCACAAACGTTAAGTGGCTTGTAAATATGTTGGTTACCGTTACCGTTTTCCGCAATGCCGCCTCCGGAGAGGCAGGTTGGAGGGAGGGCCCTCAGCAGAGCAGGCTGGGGCCCAGCCACCAAAGGAACCGGTGGCTACCCTCTGGAGGGGAAGGACAGATCCCGCTCGGGTGACTTGTGCTGGACTGTGGGTCAAGGGGTGCTGCCTGGGCTTTAGGGGCAGCATCAGGGCCAGGTTGCTTGGGTGGGAGAGAGCGGAAACCGTAACCGTAAACCGTTGCAACGTTAAAAATAAATGTGCCTCCCGTCTTGGGAAGAGTTATTAAGAATGTATATATGTTGAATTTCCAAATGTTATCTTTTTCAGAAAAATAAAACCGGTGTAGGACGGCAGCCCGCGGACGGTCTGCATTTTGCTAAGGGGGAATGTGACGCCCTGGGCAAGCCAGGGGTCACAGGTCACAACACCACCACACCCCACACTCCAGGTAGGCACATCACAGCTAAACTACAAATCCTTGTTGCCTTCCTCCAGAGGCTGATGATTCACACCAGGGGGTGGGCCAGGCGGTTGGCTCCGCCCACCGAGGAGGTCACAGCTCTGGAGGCGGGAGAAACCAGGCAGTCAGCTCAGGGAGGAGTAGGAGTGAGGAGCTAAGTGAGAGAGTAAACGAGTAGTGAAAGTAAAAAAGTGGAAAAGGAGAAAAGCAAGTGAGGTGACAAGAAGGAAGGAAAGCCTGAAGGGTCCAGCTTTGTGTAGGGCCAGATCAGCAAGGTCAGCGACGGCGGTGACTGTCTGGAGGGGGACCGTTTGGAAGTTCCTGGAAGGACCCCGTTGGCTGTGTGCCCGGTGGTCTGGAGCAGTGTTCCGAAGGACAGTCAGCACCAGGGCAGGGGCCTCTCGGACCCCGGCAAGGCTAGGAGTCGCCAAATTTGCCGAATCCGTCAGTGAAGGGGACGTAGATCCCCCAACAACCAAGTCCCGATTGAAGGCAACAGCCCAACCCGAATCAGAGAGACACCGCCACCGCCACGGCACCAGTTTCTCAGGGCCAGCGCCTGCGGGCAGAGAGTAGAGCTCCTCCGGCCCAGATTGTAGTCGGGGAGCGGGTAACCGGAGGGAATCCACCGCTACCACAAGTCAACCATAGGTGCAAGGAAGAGGGACATCACCGTCACCTACCGGGAGTGCAGGTGCAGCCGTCTGTGGGACCGTCCTACCAGCCGTTTGGTTTACCGTAAAACTGTGTCCACGTCTCAGGCTGAGTGAGTACCACAGTGCCGCAAGGCACAGCGCTGCCCCCGCGTCCCTGCGCCCACCAGGCCCCGCACCTCCCAAACCTTCACCGGGCCCCGGGATCACCAACCCCTGCCCACGGAGGGGCAACACAACACCTGGCTGCTCCGCATCACCATCCCCGGGATCCCCGTATTGAGCAGCGGTGGTGAAATCACCACAACCGTGGGTGGCGTCACGGACAATAATCATCCCCACACCCAAAAAAGCCCTTTCACTCACGGGCGAGGAGTGCCGCTCGAGAAACCCCCGGGATCCGGCCTACGGCTCGAGCCACCACTGAGCAGCGGCCGCCGGACCCGAGCAGAAGGGGGCGAGCGTAGTGTGCTGACACCCTCCTCCCCGCCCGCGACAACAGCACACAGGAAGGGGTTAGTCAGTAGTATTGTTCACCCTGTCTGATATAATCTCCATGACATTTTTTGTGGTCTTTTGATAGTACCTTTTACAAGTATCCTTGAAGGTTTTTGTCTGTGCCTTTTTTAACATCCCTCCTCTTGGCCTCTTTCTCTTTATTACAATATATATGTGTATTTTTTCTCATCAATTTTTATAAAGTAAGATACTAACAAAAATAAAATACATATATTGTGAAGCAGTTCTACTCGTTTTTCTCCTGTTTTCAATTCTATCTGTGAGTAGCTCTGACACACAATGCAGCGTCCCAATTAAGGGGCGGCTGCTGTGTGTCTCCAGTGCATTGTTGGACCTCATGTATCTAACATTTTGTTCTGTGGTTTCCACAGTTTTCCTTCTTCTATTTAGTATGGATTTCAGAGCCCGCGATAATGCGTGGCTCACACAATTAAATGTGGCACTTGAGGAGGTCGGCACCAATGGTGAGGAGGTGTGTGGTGATGTCATCATTAAGGAGGCAGTCACAAGATACAGGGATCTCTTGAGGAAGCAAACCAAAACCTGGTGGAACAGGGCTTTCCTTGATAAGTATGCGCAGAGAAATCTGATCCCCCCGTGGATTACGGGTACAAGTATTTCCATCCTTCCCAGTGGAGAGTGAGTCATTCAGGAACAAATGGGAGGAACTATCCAGCACTTGCTCTAGAGGATATCTACAACTCTTAATTGAGCTTAATAGCTCATCTATTGGAGACATGGAGAAAGAAATGGAACAACTGCTTCACACGATAAAATCCTCATTATCCTCTGAAGCTCTCTCCAAATTTAATACTGACATTGATCTTGAGCTCAGTAAGATGGAGAAGGAGATACAGGCGTTCAAGATCAAAAAATTCCAACGCGATCTCCGTGATCAACAACTTAACCAAATCTACAGATGGCAACAGCCATCATATAGATCTAGATCTAGATTTCGATCGAAATCAGGATCACGGTCACGCTCCGCGTCACTCATATCTGGTTTCTCTTCGGACGAAACAACGGCCCCTGGTAGTACGGATGGGACAAATTCGGGATTGAACCCTGCATTTTCAGGGGTAATAACACGACTTAAAGCTACCAAACAAGTCCCACCTAAAACATCTAAAAAAGATAATCGTACTCTCCAGGTAATCAACCTATCCACCCATGTGTTGTCAGGGGTACAAATTGAGGTTCTGTCCAGGGGGCTCTCTTTCTCTCCGACTAATGCTTTCAATTTTTTCACAGCTATGAAAGATCTCCATCTTTTCTCTAGAAAGCTGGTATTGAAAAAATTACATAACCGCAATATGCCAACATTTGGCTTGGACAGTCGAGAAGAGAGAGAGGCCTTGGAAATTTTGGAGGAACTTCAATCGAAGCAACAATCCCCTGACGGCACAGGTGTGTTCCCATCATCAATTTTACCCAAATCTACGAAGTTTCCCCCCTTGTCACTTTGTCCCTCTGTCGAGGTATTTACAAGGTTGGTACTCAATGACTTCGCTCAGTTGCCATCTAGGCGTCATAGTGAAAACCTTACATCTCGACAGAGAACAGCATTAAAACAACTTGAGAGCTGGAAGGACGTAGTAATAAAACCTGCTGACAAGGGGGGAAATATAGTAATTTGGCCTATTATCAAATATGAAAGGGAGACTTTTCGTCAATTGAGAGATAGAGAGACGTATAAAAAGCTAGACTTTAACCCTGTGAACTCCTTCTCCAGAGAGCTCTCAATGATTCTTGAGCGAGCGCTGGATTTGGGTCTTGTCACGAGGAAGGTTGTGGATGGCTTGTTGGTTAAATATCCCAAGGTGCCCACCTTATACTTGCTCCCCAAAATTCATAAGGATGCCCTTGACCCGCCGGGCCGTCCGATCGTGTCTGGATTGGAGGGAATGTGTGACCCAGTATGTAAGTTCATTGACTTTTACTTAAAACCTCTGGTGGAAACACTTCCCTCCTATCTAAAAGACACGACGGACGTGCTCAATAGGGTCAATGGCATCTACATGGAACCAGACATGCTTTTGGTCACGGCGGATGTAGAATCTTTGTATACCTGCATCCGCCATGACGATGGGCTGGCAGCCACTCAATTCTTCCTTGGGGCCTCCGGTCGGGACAGCGCGATGTGCGATTTGATTCTCCAGCTGCTCCGCTTCATCCTTACCCACAACTTCTTCACATTTAAAGATTCGTTCTATTTACAACAACGCGGCACTGCGATGGGTGCGGCCTGTGCGCCCTCGTACGCCAATCTCTTCCTAGGGTACTGGGAGAGATCTATTTTTGGCGACGAGGGCGACCAGGCCGTATCCCATGTGCAGTGCTGGCTCAGATACATAGACGATCTGTTGATTTTGTGGCAGGGTACGGCGGAGCAGCTTGAGACATTTGTGGGTAGACTTGGCATGAATCCATTCAACATCAAGCTGACATATAAACATCACAATAAACGTATTGATTTTTTGGACGTTCTAATTACAGTTGATGATGATAATTTGATCCAAACGGATGTGTTTCGGAAAAGCACATCGGTGAATGCGTTACTTTATGCCTCGTCTGCCCATAACTCATCCACTATTCGCGCTGTACCCACCGGACAGTTCCTGAGGATTAAGAGAATTTGCTCATCGGACCAAAAATTTGAGGAGCAAGCTGCTGACCTCAAGTCTCGGTTCCAAGAAAGGGGATATAGCAACCGCAGTATTAAGAAGGGCTACCTTAGGGCGAAAAACACTCCAAGGTCCCAACTCCTACTGACAAGAAACAAGGATAGATCAGAACATCAGGCGGTGAGATTTATTACCACCTTCAATCATGAATGGCACAACATTCGTTCCATTCTGAATCGCCACTGGTCTATTTTAACATCTGATCCCGCCTTGAAGGACTCTCTGTCCGACCATCCCTTAATGACGGCTAGGAGATCGGCTAATCTCCGTGACGTGCTGGTCAGGAGTCATTATGTTCCACCGGTTTCTGTTTTTTTAGGTCTTACCAGCCCTCGGGTTGGGTGCTTCCCATGTGGTCATTGCCTTGCATGCAGCAATGTCACTCGCAGCTCGGTGTTTTCGTCATCAGACGGGACGCGTGAGTTCCATATCAGGGACTACATTTCATGTGGCACCTCAAACGTCATATATTATGCCGTTTGTGGGTGCCCATTGATTTACATAGGGCTAACATCGCGCGAGTTGCGCGTTCGCGTCCGCGAGCATGTGAGGGACATTGCTGCGGCAGGGGCTGTGACTGACCTTGCCTCCCTCAAAACTATCCCACGCCACTTCAAGGCCTACCATGGATGTGATCCGAGATCTCTACGAATACGTGGGATTGAGGTAGTCCATGGTGGCATTAGGGGTGGCAATATCAAGAAAAGGCTAGCCCAACGTGAGACGCGATGGATGGTGCTATTGGGCACAACTACTCCGTCGGGTCTTAACGAGGCATTAAGTTTTGCCCCTTTTCTTTGACATTGCCCCGCTGTATGGGTTTCCCTTCCCCCTGTTCGACTGTGGGAATTGGGTTTGTGTTTTTAAGCATGTGTTTTATTCCTTTCCTAATTACTTATCATGTTTCCTTTTTCCTTCTATATGTCCCTTTGAAATAACAGCTCTGATCCTGCATGAACTTGAACTATCAAGCTAGATTTTGACATCGAGGAATCTTTCTACCTTTGTGGACACAGACATTGGATGTTATATGCGGCGTATCTACTGTATATTCATTTGCATTTATGTTATAAGTTGTTATGTGGCTCTATTTTGTAGCTTGCTATTATGCGACCGCATAATTATATATACCCGTGTCTGTGCACACTTGTCTTGTACCTGTCATGGATGTGCGCGTGCGAGTGTTGCACCGCGGGTCCGCCTTCCTCCCGGCCGTCTCTGGGTGACTTGCTGCGCACGCGCGGGCGCTATGGAGACGCGTCCCTGCTCCCGCGCGTGCGCTGTGGTTATGACGGCGTGTGGAGGTTTCCGGATCCGGGGGTGCCATACGCGCATGCGCCGGCAATATCTGTTGACAGGATGCAGCTGTTTTGAGGGAATGAGCGGCTACTTAAACTAGCCGATTCATTGTGATCAGTCACTCCCTGATGAAGCAACCGCGCACAAGCTAGGTTATCTGTGAAACGTACGTCGGAGTTTCTTGGGGGACTTAACCCTTCCACACCTGACAAATCTCCTTGGTTGGATTTATACCTCTTGACTACATATTTTGGTATGTATGGGGTTCTTGCCAATGTTGTGTTCCCTCTGCTGCAGCAGTATGAGGTAAATTTTGACCAATGCCGATCCAGTGTATTGATACACGACTAGCAGTGAGGGACACTGGAATTGGCAGGACTCCATTTACAACCACTGTATATATAGTTGTCATATGCCTATTGAGCTGAGTGCACGCACATGTGATTCTCACTTCAGGTGATAAATGCCGTATTTGATATGTAGCCGGCCCGGCAGACTCCTTTGACACCCCCTGTCTTATACACATGTAAAGGGTTATTCATCAATGGTGTCTGCTGATGGTGCGGTTGCAGGCCTGATGAAATAAATGTACACATGTGCGGCTTTCCGCTCTGGGCATTAAAAGGTTATGTTTGACATATAACTGGCTTAAATAGGTGCTTTAGGCCTTCCTGTTCGATCTTTTCTTTATGTGAGTTTGCTGTACTGTTCTAAGTATATACAAGCGTGATATTTGTACATGACAGCACACAGGAAGGGGTTAGTCAGTAGTATTGCTCACCCTGTCTGATATAATCTCCATGACATTTTTTGTGGTCTTTTGATAGTACCTTTTACAAGTATCCTTGAAGGTTTTTGTCTGTGCCTTTTTTAACATCCCTCCTCTTGGCCTCTTTCTCTTTATTACAATATATATGTGTATTTTTTCTCATCAATTTTTATAAAGTAAGATACTAACAAAAATAAAATACATATATTGTGAAGCAGTTCTACTCGTTTTTCTCCTGTTTTCATTTAAACTAATCTCTATCTGACTGCTTTTTCCTGCCACGGGACACCTAGGTGGGCATTCCCAACCGCCTGGTCCCGCCCGCTGGTGTGTCTGTCCTTCCCTGGGAGGGTGACTAGGGTTTCAGGTCGGCTGTTTTTACCCTGTGTGGGATTGGTGTTCTACGGGGGCCTATATGTGTATCTACCTGGTTTTCCAGGGCGCTACACATGTGTGACGCCCTGGCCTATCAGGTTGTCACAGGGTATTGTGCAATCTGCCCTTCAACACAGTATTCACCCTCCTTGGTTACGGGTCCTGGTCCTTTGGTGTTGCCAACAGCTTAGCCAATCAAAACCCTAGGAACACTTTGCACTGTACCCACCAGACACACCATTGGGGGCCTGAAGGGAATAGGGCCGCCCACATGGGGGGTTGGTAGGGAAAAGCGGAAAAATGACAGTCAAGCTGAGGTGAAGTGAAGTGGCAGTGGAAGGAGAAGGAAGTGACTCTCGTGAGGAGAGGTCACAGGTGAAGTAGGGCTCCTGAGTACTAGGTGGCAGACGTTGGTCTGGGCCTGGTAGGAGCTGGAACACTGGTCGCAGGGGATAGTGTCAGGGGGCACGGACTGCCAAGGAGGGCGGCCGGCGGCCTTGAGCTATCACCGGGCAGCCACCAGGGCACGACGGGGTACATGGACCCTAGGCAGGGAAGTAGCTTCATGCAACCTGGTAATTTACCCGACAGGGGTGAAGACTTCAAGTATCATCCCCAACCTGCTCCAAAATCGGGGTACTAGCGCACCAATGGGATAGGACTTTCCCAATACAGTCCAAAGAAATCCTATGAGTGAACCCTGAGAGCAAGCTCACTCCGTTAGCCATACGGGTGAGCGGGACCCGAAAAGTTTCAGACTTGACGGTCCAAAGAAGAAAACACAGGTGCCAAGGAAAGGGTCACAGACTAACCGCAACACCAAGGACACGGACCCAAGTGTGCTCCCTCCCAGCTGCAGTGGTGCTCAGAACTCTGGTTTACAAACTGTCGGTGTGGTTATTTCTGGACTGAGTGAGCACACTAAAAAACCCTTCTCCTACCCCCAATGGCACCCCTAAATCACCATCACCGGGCTCCTGGGGCAAAAAAACCCTACCCACGGAGGGGTTAAAACACCTTCCTGCCATACCACCGCCACCGGGCATCCCCAACAGCAGCGGTGGTACCCTAACTTATAACACACCATGGGTGGCATCACAAACTTTCCTAATCCCGTGTATATACTCCCCTACCCTTTTTTAATTCGAGTGTCCGTGCGGACCCCCCAGGTCCGGAGATCCCTCTAGCCACCGCGGCTACGGATCCGAGCAGCTCAGCTGCTGCTACGGGGGCGGTACACATGCCCTCATCATCTCCTACCTAAACTACTCTAACATCCTCCTCTGTGTCCTTCCTGCTAACAGTCTCGCACCTCTCCAATCCAAATAATTGTCCTATCTCCTCTCTACTGCTCTTTTCCCCTCTGCAAATGCCTTCAATGGTTTCAATTCTCCAGTGTATCCCGCTCAAACTGCTAACACTGACCTACAAACCCGTCCATAATCTTTCTCCTCAATATTTGTCCAAACTAATCTCCCAATATACTTGAACACGTAATCTATGGTTCTCCCAAGACCTCCTTCTCACACTTGTACACTACTTACCCAAGAACCTCCAAGACTTCTCCCGAGTATCCCCCATCCTCTAGAATTCTGTGCCCCAACACGACCAGTTATTAGTGATGAGCGAGTACTAAAAAGCTCGGGTGCTCGAAGCTCGGGCCGAGACTCCCAAGATACTCGTGTACTCGGGCCGAGCAACGAGCCCAATGTTATCCTATGGGAGACCCGAGTATTTTTGTGAAATGACCCCCCGGCAGCATGGAGAAACCCTAAAAATGTCACAAAAGTCTCAGAAGAGTGCTCAAATGACATGGCAACAGCATGGGGAAGACCCCTTGAAGCATTTATCACTGAAAAGTCACAGCTGTGAACAATTTTGTCCGCGTTTTACGCCATTTTTACGGACTCACCAGAAAACCTTCCAAAATGACCCCAAAATGATTTTTCATGGCGGAAATGTTAAGGGCACATACCCAATAGTGAGATAGAGCTGGTGTATGTTACTTTTTGAGATTAATACATGAAAGATTTTACGTGAAAACATTGTGTGGCACTCCGATGTCCCTGAGAAGAGACGTACATGAAGGCCTCTTGAGTCTAATGTGCCCATTTTGAGGAAGTGAGTCTTTGTAGTATTTTCCTTTGCCAGGGCAGTCCAAAATTGTGAGGTTCACCAATGCCCCTGCATACAGACGTGCATGAGGGCCTGTAAACCTGAAGTGCCCATTGGAAGGAAGTGGGTCTATTGTAGTATAGCCCTTAGGCAGGGCAGCCAAAAATTGGGAGGCTCCACGTTGTCCCTGGGTAGAGACGTGCATGAGGGCCTTTAAACCTGAAGTGCCCATTGTAAGGAAGTGGGTCTATTTCAGTATAGCCCTTTGCCAGGGCAGCCAAAAATTGGGAGGCTCCACATTGTCCCTGGATAGAGACGTGCATGATGGCCTTTAAACCTGAAGTGCCCATTGTAAGGAAGTGGGTCTATTTCAGTATAGCCCTTTGCCAGGGCAGCCAAAAATTGGGAGGCTCCACATTGTCCCTGGATAGAGACGTGCATGATGGCCTGTAAACCTGAAGTGCCCATTGTAAGGAAGTGGGTCTATTTCAGTATAGCCCTTTGCCAGGGCAGCCAAAAATTGGGAGGCTCCACATTGTCCCTGGATAGAGACGTGCATGATGGCCTGTAAACCTGAAGTGCCCATTGTAAGGAAGTGGGTCTATTTCAGTATAGCCCTTTGCCAGGGCAGCCAAAAATTGGGAGGCTCCACATTGTCCCTGGATAGAGACGTGCATGATGGCCTGTAAACCTGAAGTGCCCATTGTAAGGAAGTGGGTCTATTTCAGTATAGCCCTTTGCCAGGGCAGCCAAAAATTGGGAGGCTCCACATTGTCCCTGGATAGAGACGTGCATGATGGCCTTTAAACCTGAAGTGCCCATTTTAAGGAAGTGGGTCTATTTCAGTATAGCCCTTTGCCAGGGCAGCCAAAAATTGGGAGGCTCCACGTTGTCCCTGGGTAGAGACGTGCATGATGGCCTGTAAACCTGAAGTGCCCATTGTAAGGAAGTGGGTCTATTTCAGTATAACCCTTTGCCAGGGCAGCCAAAAATTGGGAGGCTCCACATTGTCCCTGGGTAGAGACGTGCATGAGGGCCTCAAAACATTAAGTGTCCATTTTAAGGAAGTGGGTGTATTATAGTATAGCCCTTAGGCAGGGCAGCCAAAAATTGGGAGGCTCCACGTTGTCCCTGGGTAGAGACGTGCATGAGGGCCTCAAAACATTAAGTGTCCATTTTAAGGAAGTGGGTGTATTATAGTATAGCCCCTAGGCAGGGCAGCCAAAAATTGGGAGGCTCCACGTTGTCCCTGGGTAGAAACGTGCATGAGGGCCTCAAAACATTGTTCCCATTGCAAAGGAGCGGGTCTCCTGTCGTTGTAATGTCCATTCTGCAAAGAATGGGCGAAAAAATTTACCACTGGGGGTATACCTGAAACAAAGGCCTAAGTATTGCAATTTGTAACGGTCATCATCATGGTGGCGCATGAGGAGAAGGAGGAGGAGTCCAGCGATTATCCAAAGTCCAGAAGTGTGTACCCATGGGTGAGTGGAGGTACATGGCAAACTTTAAATTCCGCTCTCATTTGCTGGTGGTGTGGTGAAGTCTGGCCCAATCCAACCCTTGTTCATCTTGATCAGAGTCAGCCTGTCAGCATTTTCAGTTGACAGGCGGGTGCGTTTATCTGTAATGATTCCACCTGCGGCACTAAAAACACGCTCTGACAAAACGCTAGCAGCAGGGCAGGCCAGGACTTCCAAGGCGTAGAGAGCCAATTCATGCCACGTGTCCAGCTTGGATACCCAATAATTGTAAGGCACAGAGGAATGTCGGAGTACTGTTGTTCGATCTGCAAGGTACTCCTTCAGCATCTGGGCAAACTTAGGATTTCTTGTGGCACTACCCCGCACCTCAGGGGCTGTGGTACGTGAGGGGCTGAGAAAACTGTCCCACATCTTAAAGACTGTTCCCCTACCTCTGGCGGATTGGACTTGTGCCTCTCTCGGCTGTACGCCTCGGTTGTCCACTGATTCATGACCTATGCCGCTAGCGTTTTGTGAGGGGAATGCTTTGCCTACTTCCGTGAGTATGGCCTTCCGAAACTGCTGCATTTTGGTTGACCTCTCCTCCACGGGAATAAGAGACAAAAAGTTCTCCTTGTAGCGTGGGTCTAACAGTGTTACCAACCAGTAATGATTGTCGGCCAAGATGTTCTTAACGCGAGGGTCACGAGACAGGCAGCTTACCATAAAGTCAGCCATGTGCGCCAGACTCTTAACAGCCAGGACTTCAGTAGCCTGACCAACAAGATGACTGAACATGCTGTCCTCCTCCTCCTCCTCCTCCTCCTCCTCATCTACCCTGTCCTCTGGCCAGCCACGCTGAACCGAGGATATGACTGGTGTGCATGTCATATCCTCAATTTGGCCGGAGAGTTGCTCCATGTCTTCATCCTCCTCCTCGTCATAGTCCTCCACTGCACGTTGTGATGAGACGAGGCTGGGCTGTGTGTTATCACCCACACCCACTACTGTTTCTTGCTGCAACTCATCGCGCTCCGCCTGCAATGCATCATGTTTGTTTTTCAGCAGAGACCGTTTTAGAAGGCAGAGTAGCGGTATGGTGACGCTAATAATGGCGTCATCACCACTCACCATCTTGGTGGAGTCCTCAAAGTTTTGGAGGATGGTACATAGGTCTGACATCCATCTCCACTCCTCAGGTGTTATGTGTGGAGTTTGACCCATTTCCCGACGGCTTAGGTGATGCAGGTACTCAACAACTGCCCTCTTCTGCTCACATATCCTGACCAACATGTGCAGAGTTGAATTCCAACGCGTGGGGACATCACACACCAGTCTGTGAGCCGGAAGATGCAAACGGCGCTGAAAGCCGGCAAGGCCGGCTGAAGCAGTAGGTGACTTTCGAAAATGTGCAGACAGGCGGCGAACTTTTACCAGTAGATCAGACAGCTCTGGGTATGACTTTATAAACCGCTGAACCACGAGGTTGAGCACATGGGCCACGCATGGAACATGTGTCAGCTGGCCTCGCCTCAAAGCCGCCACCAGGTTCCGGCCATTGTCACACACGACCTTTCCTGGCTTTAGGTTCAGAGGTGTGAGCCAGTGATCTGCCTGCTGTTTCAGAGCTGTCCACAGCTCTTCTGCATTGTGGGGTTTGTCACCTATGCAGATTAGCTTCAGCACAGCCTGTTGCCGCTTCGCCGAGGCAGTGCTGCAGTGCTTCCAGCTTGTGACTGGTGTGGAGGGCACAGTGGATGAGGATGCGCAGGAGGAGGAGGAGGCTGAAGAGCATGACATTCCGGAGCTGTAGAGTGTTGGTGAAACACTGACTGAGGTAGGGCCTGCAAACCTTGGTGTGGGAAGGACGTGTTCCGTCCCTCGCTCAGACTGGGTCCCAGCTTCCACAATATTAACCCAGTGTGCCGTCAACGAGATGTAGCGGCCTTGCCCACAAGCACTTGTCCACGTGTCTGTGGTTAGGTGGACCTTGGGTGAAACAGCGTTGTTCAGGGCACGTGTGATGTTTTGTGACACGTGGTTATGCAACGCGGGGACGGCACACCGGGAGAAATAGTGGCGGCTGGGGACCGAGTAACGTGGGACAGCTGCCGCCATCAGGTCACGGAATGCTTCAGTCTCCACCAGCCTAAAAGGCAACATTTCCAGCGCAAGCAGTCGCGAAATGTTAGCATTTAGAACTGTGGCATGTGGGGTGTTGGCAGTGTATTTGCGCCTGCGTTCAAAGGTTTGCTGAATGGATAACTGAACGCTGCGCTGGGACAAGGACGTGCTTGATGATGGTGTTCTTTCTGCGTAGGCAACTGCAGGTGCAGGAGTGGAGGAGGCTTGTTCGCAGGCAGCATGGACAGAGGATTGGCTCGCATGCACAACCAGCGAAGACGTAGCAGTGACATCAGCAAGCACTGCTCCTCGACTCTGTTGTACTTCCCACAAAGTCGGGTGCTTGGCTGACATGTGCCTGATCATGCTGGTGGTGGTCAGGCTGCTAGTTTTGGTACCCCTGCTGATGCTGGCACGGCAGGTGTTGCAAATGGCCTTTTTTGAATCATCTGGATCCAACTTAAAAAACTGCCAGACTCGGGAAGACCTAACATTTGTACAGGCACCTTGTGTCGTCGTGTTGTCCCGGGGAACGGTTGCCTGACTTCTGCCTGGGGCCACCACCCTGCTTCTTACTGCCTGTTGTGATGCTACGCCTCCCTCCCCCTGTGCACTGCTGTCCTCGCTCTGCATATCCTCCTGCCAGGTTGGGTCAGTTACTGGATCATCCACCACGTCGTCTTCCTCTTCCGCACCCTGCTCCTCCTCCTGACTTGCTGACAATTGTGTCTCATCATCGTCCACCACTTGTTGAGACACGTTGCCAACTTCGTGAGAACGTGGCTGCTCAAATATTTGGCCATCTGTACAGACGATCTCCTCATGACCCACTTCAATATGAGCTGGCGAGAGGCCAGAATGTGTGAATGGAAACGTGAACAGCTCTTCCGAGTGTCCAAGTGTGGGATCATTAATGTCCGAGGAGGACGTGTACTCAGCCTGGTGGTAGGAAGGAGGATCAGGTTCAGAAATGTGCGGTGCAGTATCACGGCTACTGACACTTGACCGTGTGGAAGACAGAGTGTTTGTGGTGGTGCCAATCTGACTGGAAGCATTATCTGCTATCCAAACTAACAACCTGTTGACACTGGTCTTGGTTCAAGAGCGGTGTACTGCTGCGGTCCCCAAGAATTTGGGACAGGACGTGCGAGCGACTAGATGTGGCCCTTTGTTGTGGCGAAATTAGAGCTTGCCCACGACCTCGGCCTCTGCCTGCACCACCATCACGTCCACTTCCTTGTTCCTTGCCAATGCCCTTGCGCATTTTGCAATGCTGTGCACTGCTGACGTGTATATTCACTACTTGTGCGTTATATCAAAGTGTGTGGAAATTGCACACAAGTGCACCTGTACGCTGCCACCAACAGGCACACACGTGCGGTTTTAAAAACCAAGCACGGACGCAATAATAACCTAACAGGTTTTTTTGGGGAGCGACAATTACAGACAAGTCAGACACTATCTGGACTGTTTTACACTGTGTACACCAGCCCCAGATATGATGAAGGCTGGTATACGGTCACCACTACCCTGCCTGCCTGCCTGTATACTGGTACAATAGTCCTGACAAGGACTCTTTTGGTCACTAGCCTGTATTCAGACCTGGCTATACCCTGCCTGTATATAGCAACAATAGTCCTGAGAAGGACTCTGCTACTGTACTCCGACCTGGCTATACCCTGCCTGCCTGTATACAACTAGAATAGTCCTGAGAAGGACTTTTGGTCACACTGTTTGCAGCCCTGCAACTGAAAAAGCTATAAAGGGCCGCAAAGCTTTCCCTGAATCAGCGACACTCTCCCTACACTGACTGTCTGAATAGCTGTGAGCAGAGCACAGCGCGCCGGCCGATATAAAGGCTCGGTCACGCTGTGCAGGCCGGCCAATCACTGCAATTCCACAACTAACAGGGCTGTGGCATTGCAGTGGTCTGCCAGCCAATCCCTGCATGAGGGCTGGCTCTCAAAAGAGCGCCAACATGCAGGGATGAAGACCACGAGTACAGCACGAGTATCGCGAGATTACTCGGTCCCCGCCGAGCAGCCCGAGTACAGCGATACTCGTGCGAGTACCGAGTAGTGACAAGCATGCTCGCTCATCACTACCAGTTATCCATCACGTTTGGAACCTTCAGACTGAAGTTGAAAACCCATCTCTTCAAGAAAGTTACACCCGGCAATGACCCCGCTGCCACCTCACCACCACCGGAACTGCCACAACTCCTAACCTACTGTCTCCTTCTTCATCATCTTGTAGAATGTTTGTTCACAAGTCAGGGCCCTCTCCCCTCTATACCAGTCTGGAATCAATGCTGCTCCATAAGTAATAACAGTGATAGATAGATAGATAGATAGATAGATAGATAGATAGATAGATAGATAGATAGATAGATAGAG